>NC_134530.1:4979523-5129523 GCF_050624435.1 Tenrec ecaudatus
GCGCTTTTAGCAATGACCCCCCCGGGTGCTGGGTCAGGGGCTCTGAACAGAGGACACTGCTTGTCCCAGAGGGGAGGTAGGCTCAGACACCCTCCCCGAGGTGCGGGATGAGGTCAGCGGCACCCCCAGCTTAGGGCCCGAGGAAGTCGCCAGAAAAGTCGGCAGTGTGAGGATGGCAGTGAAAAATAGCTTTCACACCAGCAGAGAGGTGAAGATGAGCAAATCCCAAGGATCAGCCGAGCCTCCTCCTGCAGGAAGCCCTCTGAGATTGTCTTCACCCTCTGCAGACTCACTGAGAGAGGTTGGATGGGGGTGGGCGTGGGGGGCTGCACGGAAAGCCAGGGGTTCCCGGGGAGGCTGGCCAGAGGTGCTGAGAAAAGGAAGGTGGGAAAAGAAAGTCCTGGACAGGGGACCAGGTGGCTCCACGTTCAATCTCTGCCGCAGTCACTTACTTACTTGTTGGTGACTCAATGGGAAGGGACAGGACTTGTGCGCCTGGCGGCAGGTCCAGCAGGGGCACAGGTCTGGAGGGCAGGGGAGGGGGTGGCAGAGGCTCTGGCTGCCGTGTCTGTCAGTTCAATTCCAAGCCCTGGTGGCCCCAGGGGTACAGAGCAGGCCTGCTCCAGGGTTTTCAAGGCTATGAGCTTTCGTAAGCTGATTGCCAGTTCTTTCTTCCGAGGGGCCTCAAAGTGGCTTTGAACCAGCAACCTATCCATTAGCAGCCAAACTTTACTGCCTCCCCTACCATGGGCCCTACCAAAGGAGAATCCAAAGTTAGCTTATGAGGTGGAGGGCTGGGGGCCGAGGGGACAGATTACATTTTTTAAACGCCCTCTCCCAGGCTTCCCACCCCCAGCTCATAATACCCAAACTCACTGCCATCGAGTCGACGCCGGCTCATGTGAACCCCCTAGGATGGGTAGAACTGCCCCCAGTGAGTTTCCGAGACGGTAACGCTCTATAGGAGTAGAAAATAATGCTCTAAAGGAGTAGAAAGTCCCGTCTTCTCCTGAGGGGCGGCTGGTAGGTTTGAACTGCTGACCTCCTGGAGAACAGCTCAACACGTAACCACCACGCAGCTCTTAATAGCAGTTAAGAGCTCAGTTCTCCATCAATAGTCTCCCTTGGGCAGGGGCAGTGTCTTAGTGTCTTCCCTGTCCCCCAACGCACCCCCAGCCCGGAGAGCCCCATCCCCACCCCCCGCACACGGCTGGTGCCCTTCTTACGGATGAAAAAGCTAAGGCTCAGAGTACAAGGGACATGTCCGGAGTCACACAGCAGGT
The DNA here is from genome assembly GCF_050624435.1 of Tenrec ecaudatus. Classification (NCBI taxonomy): domain Eukaryota; kingdom Metazoa; phylum Chordata; class Mammalia; order Afrosoricida; family Tenrecidae; genus Tenrec; species Tenrec ecaudatus. The sequence continues at coordinate 4,980,807 of NC_134530.1, forward strand.
AACTGGCCAGGCAGGGACTTGAACCCACTAAGCAAGCGGTGGTTGAAGGAAAAGATGATGGTGGGCTCGGGGCGGGGATGGGGTAGGCGGGGGGGGGGGGGAGGTGTTTCCTGTTGAAACCCCTTTGAATTCCTTCCCAGTTGGGATTGTTTCTAGTTCGGATTCTCACCGTCTACAGATTCTCTGATTCCAATGTGACCCTTTCCCACCACGGCAGCCACTGTGAACCACCTGCTACCTTGACCCCTCAGGTTGCTATTCCTGCCTTCCCCAAGCTTTACAGAGGTTCAGAGTGGACAAGGGATTTGCCCAAGATTACGAAGTCACGCTCAGGATGCAGGACAAGGGGGATGGGGTGGGCACATCTGACTTGTGGTTCTCCCTGGCTGTTCCTCCCACCCGGGACCTCCAGGTGGGGGTCAGAAGCCTAGTCTGGGCTCTCACCACTGTCTATGGGTGTCCCCCCCACCCACTCCCATCTGAATGGGTGCCAGGCCACAGCTGAGCACCTGTCACCCTGAAGTTTGACAAGGCTCAGCAGTGGGTGTGGCCCTGTGCCCATCTTTCAGGCAGAGAAACTGAGGTTATGGAGTGAATGTCCTTTCCTGAGGCATGGCAGGGGGCCCACTGCCCTCCCCCACCCACCTCACCCCACATACACTCTGGGCACACTTGTCACCATTCATCCTCCACCAGGCCTGCCTTCCACACCCAGGCAGCTGGCTGGAGTGGGTCGCTGACACTGTGAAGGCGTTTTCTTGCTTGGGCAGGATCCTTGGGGGGTGGGGAGGGATGGAGGGGATGAGGGTCAGAGAACTGGAGTTGGGGTTTAACGAGGGCTGCTGAGTCAGAGGACTGGAGTTGGTTTAGGACCCACGTCCCTCTTCTGCCTCCTTATTAGTGGGGAGATCCGTTGCCTGGGCCCTGTGACCCTGACGGCAGGCTGAGCCCATGACTGGGGTACAACGACAGCCCTGCCCCTCCCACAAAGCCCTTGAAATGATTCAGTGAGATTCAGTGAGACCCTTGGGCCTGCCCCCACCCTCACCCTGCCCCTTCTCAACTGGTCTTGGGAGGAGTCTTCCTGGGTCAGATAGACAGGTGGGTTGGGGACAGACCATGGCCAACATGTAGCGGCTTCATCTGGGGTGGGGGTGTGGGGCAAGTCCGGAGTCTTCTGGCCTCCAAGATCTGCCGCGAACGACCCCCTCCTTGCAGAGTGGACGCCACCAGGCCGCAGAGGAGGAGGTCTCTGAGGCTGGGGGGGGGGGGGGACAGGCTTCTCCCTCCCCCTCCCCCTCTCCCTCTCCTCCCCCCACCCCCCCTGGCAATGACACTCCGTGGTGGCATCATTGCGCAGACTCAAGGCAGAAGCCCGGGAAGGGTCTCCAAGCCCTGGACGCACAGCCAGAAGAGATGCATGGTCAGGGTGAGGTCGACGTTGGGGGCGTTCAGAGTCTGCGCTGACTTGGGACCTGAATCCCCAGGCTCCGCAATTCCAGGCCGCCCGCACCGCCCGCTTCCCGGGAAAGAAAGCAAGGCGGCTCCTCTCGGTCGTGTGCAGAGCGCGCCCCCTGCCCGTCCCGGAGGGAATCGACGCAGCAGCACGAAGTCGGGACCCTGGGCCGAGCCCAAGGGGAGTCCTGCACCCACCATGAGCCTGAGCTCCCATCCCTGCTGAACCTCCACCGACGACCCCTGACACTCAGGCCGAGCCCCACCGATAGCCAAGCCCCATCCTGGGTGGTACCCCAGCAGTGACTGAAGATGCCGCCCTGCCCCACCCACACCCCGAATTGAGCCCCTTACCCCGCTGAGGCTTTGCCTTCTCATCCTTGCTTGGTAAGCCCACTACCACTGAGTAGTGTTCCGCTCGACTGCAGTAACGAGCCCTGGTGGAGTAGTGGTTACAGTGTTGAGCGGTGATCCGCATGGTTGGCGGTTCCAGACCAACTTTCTACTCCCAGAAACGGCTGAGTTTCCCAGGTGCCTGCTCTGCTGGGGGACCCCAAGATGTCTGAACCACCCATGGATCCGTACAGAGGACAGAGAGCCAGGTGTCCCGGCTCTCACTATTCCTGGCTGTGTGACCTGGGACAGGTGGCTGACACTCACGGACTCTCATTTTCATCACCTGTGAAATGGGGGCATTCACACCCTATCGGGTCTGAGTTGAGTCCCCCTCAAAAGCTGTGCTGTAAGTCCTACCCCCTGAGGAAGGCCCTTGCGGAGATGGATGGACACAGGGGCTGCAAAGGTGGGTCCAGGCACGGGGGCGATTGTGGGATGGCGCAGGCCGGGCTTAGTTCTGTCGTGCTGTCAATGCCACTGAGCAACACCCCTGTGGCGTGTCGCACCCGGGGCCGGGCTCTGTGCTGTTGATGGAGCGTGTGTTGGAAGTCAACAGGAGCCCCGGTGACACCCCTCATAAGCCCTTGATGGCCACAAGGTCAGTGGGTGGAAACCCACCCAGTGGGGGAAAGAGGATGCAGTAGGCATCGGTAAAGACTTACTACCTTGGAAAGCCTTGGGGCAGTTCCACGCTGTGGTCCAGGGCCGCTATGAATCGGGACCCACTCGATGGCAGTGGGTTGGGTTGGGGTTTGGTTAGCGTAGGGCACGGGCGCTCAAACGTACATGCCCTACTGTCCCTTTTCAGAAAACTGAAAGAAAAATTAAAAGACTCAGCTCTCCCCCGTCCCCCAAATTCAGAACCTTTGGGCAATAAAACAGGGTCTGTTACGCAGCTGACGCCCAGATCACTACACGGCCCCCAGGGGGCGATATCACACCGAGGGAGCTCTGCAGCTGTGGTTGATGACAGGTTGGAAAGCACACTCCAAGATCAGCGGTTCGAACCAACCAGCTGTCTGGAAGGAGAACGATGAGGCTGCCTCTCTCACAAAGAGCTATGAGGTGCCACGGAGCCAGTTCTGAATCCTAGCGCCCTTCTGCACGGCAGGACCAGACACTGCCCAGCCCTGCGTCCTCCTGGCAATTCTGCGGCTTGAGCTCCTTGTAGCAGCCCCTGTGTCCACCCATCTCATCAAGGGCCCCCCTCGTTGTTGCTGCCCCTCGGCTTGACCAAGCAGGATGCTCTTTCCCAGGGATCGACCTCTCCCAACACGTCCAAAGTAGGTGAAATGAAGTCTCCCCATCCTCGCTTCCAAGAAGCATTCTGGGCGTACTTCTTCCAAGACAGACCTGTCAGTTCTTTAGGCAACACGTGGTACTTTCCATATTTCTCACCAGCACCGCCATGTGGTTCTTCTTCGGCCTTCCTTAGGCCCGTCCAGCCTGCCCCGGTGGCAGAGTGGTTGTGCGCTGAGCTGCTAACAGCAAGGCCGGCAATCGGAAGCCAGCAGTCACTCCTCTCAAGAAAGGAGAGACTTTCTCCTCCTGTGAAGACTTGCAGTCTTGGAACCCACAGGGCAGGCCTCCTCTGTCTGCTGGGGTCGCAATGAGTCAGCATGGACTTGATGGCAGTGGTGTGTGTGTGGGCGGGGAGGTATGTGTGGGGTGGTTATGCGTCAGGCCGCAAGGTCAGCAGTTCAAAACCACCAGGATGAGGCTCTCTACTCCCGTAAAGAGTCGGCAGTGTCGGAAACCCACAGGGGCAGTTCTACCCTGTCGGACAGGGTCACTCTGCATCGGAACCAAACTCAATGAGAGTGCGTTTGTTTGTGTTTCAGTCCCAGGAGCCTTGGGCTGCTAACCCACAGACCCGCCAGCTGCCAGCTGATCCTTGGGAGAAAGACGAGGCTGTCTGCTCCCGTGCAGGCTTACTGTCTTGGGCACCTCTGTGGAGTCACCGTGAGCTGGAATAGATTCGATGGTGGTTGGATGACTACAGGCACCAATAAGAGTGCTGCTTAGAACCAAGGATGACAAGGCTTTGTCTTACACACTGACCATGCCATCAAGAGAGACCGGTCCCTGGAAAAGGACTTCGTGCTGCTTGGTAAGGTGGAGGGGCTGTGAAACAGAGGAAGGCCTTCGAGATGGATGGACACACTGGCTGCAACCATGGGCTCAGGCGCAGGGGCAATGCGCTTCGTTCTGCAGGGCGCAGGGTGGCTGTGGGCGGGAACCCACACAAGTGCAGCTGACTTGCCATGTATTCCAGTGCTGCGCGCCCCTTGGGATGGTCTGTTATGATGGGGGGAGGGGGGGAGGGGGGGAGGGGGTGTCCAGCTCATCGTGAGCAACACCCAGCATGGCAGTATTTAGTTTGCGGATGTCCATCTCAGGCTCACAAACATTCAAGGTCATGATTTACCATCTCTACCTGCCGTACCGCACGCAGGCTGTGCCAATCATCATGAAAACTTAAAAAAAGAAAGAAAGAAGAGGAGGTATTCCATTTATGAAGCCCTGTCGTGAGTCAGGGACCACCTGTGGGAACACCTGTGGTCCAGCTGGAGCCCCTGGTGGTGCAATCAGTGAAGCACTAGGCGGCCGACCAAACAGCTGGCAGTTCAAATCCACCCAGAGGCAATGTAGAAGAAAGGCCTGGTGATCTCCGCCCAGAACAGCGGTTCTCAATCTGTGGATTGTGACCCCTTTGGGGGGTGGAACCACCCTTCCACGGGGGTCACCAGATTCATCACAGTAGCACCATGACAGTGATGAAGTAGCAACGAAAATAATTCTGTGGTTGGGGGGTGGTCACCACCCCATGAGGAACTGTATGAAAGGGTCATGGCATGAGGAAGGCTAAGAACCACTGGGCTGGAAGATCACAACCGTTGATCCGGGAAACACAGTCCTGCTCTGACCCATGTGGGTCCGAACCGAGTGGGCAGCCAATGGCTATTTGCCTGAGGGATCACCCACTGGACTGCTGTTTATTCCAAACAAGACCTGTGTACACAGGACTCTGCCGTCAGTGGGTGGCTGCAGACAAGTCCTGTGCTCATCAGAAGCCTCTGTTAAGGGGCCTGCAGGGGAGCCGGGGAATGTAAACAAAACAAGGGGGTCTGCTGGACCAGTGAACTTCAAGGCCAACAGGTCAGCTCAGACTGTTTGGGGGAAGGTAGCAAAAAAAAAACCCAGAGTGCTCCATAGGAGCCAGGATGGCGAGACTGTGTCCTGCATACTGTGACCATGTCGCCAGGAGAGACCAGCCTCTCCCGAGGGCTGTGACAATTCATGTCTCCGAGGACCCAGGGCAATTGAAGGGGGCTTATTGGAAGATGTTTCAAGCCGACAGGAAGCTGCATGCCTGATTGAGGAAACAGGCAGCAAGGTTGCCCTAAGAATTGTTTTGTTTTCCATCATGACAATGCTCCTGCTCCTCCTTCAAAGAGAAATCGATCCCCTGTATGCCTACAGCCCGGCAGGGCCCCTTCAGACTTCTATCTTGTTCCCCAGAGACTCGAAGAACATTGAACAGGAATATCGAAGATGCCAAAGGAGCCCTAGTGACGTAGTGGTTACCAGTGGGGCTGCGTGCGATACACGAGGTCGGCAGTTTGAAACCACCAGCTGCCCTGCAGGAGAAAGATGGAGCTTTCTGTGCCTGTCCGGCTTGGAAACCTGCAGGGGCAGTTCGACCCTGTCCTGCAGGGTCACTGTGAGGTGGCATCAACTCTGTGGCAGTGAGTGTATTTATTTGGGTTTTGGCTTTTTTTTTTTTTGGAAGGATGCCCAACTGCCGTTTTGACGTGGAAATGGAAGAGTGTGGAATGCTCCAGGGCAGGATTAAAACAGTGAAACCCAAAACACCCAAATTCACAGCCATCAAGTAAGTCGATGCCAACTCATAGCAGCCCCGTGGAGGAGAGAAGAGCTGTCCCTGTGGGCTTTCGCAGCCGTAACGCCCATGGGAGTCGAGAGCCTCGTCCTTCGGGGCTCAGAGTGGCTGGTGGTTTTGAACTGCTGACCTTGACGTGCGTAGCCCGACAACGTGTAACCACTCCGCCACCAGGGAAGGCTTAGAGGGGTGGAAACGGCGCCTTGAGAAATGGACATATCTGGGTGGAGGACGTGTTGAGAAAACAACAGCTTCGTGTTTGGGCATTTCCGTTTCATGAAGGTTTCCATGGCGTTGTCGCGGTACCTTTTAACCTACCCTCCTACTGATATTATGATGAGCAGACACGCTGCTGGGGGGTGTTCTGCAGCATCTGATTTGAGGGCTCAGTAACTGTAGTGTCCCCATCACCCAGAGGCGGGGAACTGAGGCTGAGAGACATGGAGGCGGGCCGTGTTGGCAGACAACAACCCCGCTGGGGTAAACCCACGTGCTAGCCTGTGCCACCCGCAATGCACTGGAACATGTGTTCTGAAGGGTCTCTAAACACCCTTCTCTGCCTCTGGGCCCCAGTGAGCCCTCGGTAGTCGTTACAACTGGTGGGTGCTGCTGGGATCTGGAGGGTGGAGGCCAGGGATGCTGCTCCCACAGTGAACAGCCAGCACGGTCGCAGAGGACCTGATCTCCACGTCAGCCATGGTGGGGGCGGTGGGGCAGAGGGGGAGGTCTGCGGGTGCAAGGAGGTGGGAGCGAAATTGACAGTGGCTTTGGCTGAAATCCTGTCATCCAATGGAGGGTCTTCCTCTCTGACCCAGCCCGATGTCCTTCTCCAGGAGCTGGACAAAGTATGTCAGCTGAAGACCGGTCATCCTTGCCTCTAAGGAGCTCTCTGGCTCTACTTCTTCCAGGGCAGGTTTGCCCGTTCTTCCGGTACATTCAATATTCTTGACCATCAGCTCCGTTACTTGATCCAGAAAGTGGATAAAGAGGAGACACTGTTATGTCGCCTGAGGACTGTGACAGGGTCCCTCACTGTGTCCCCGGGGGCTCAGGGAAGGCCATGGCACACAGGAGTGGCCCGGAGGCAGTAGCCCAGGCAGCACATGGCTCCAGGCTCGCAGGTCCCCGAGGCCAGCCTGCCGGCACCTGACCTGGGCTCCAGGAGGAAATGAGCCAGAAGCCCAGGGACAGGGAGGTGGGAGCCGCCCAAGGGCCTGGCTCCCAGGCCTCCCAGCTGCATCCTCCGGGCCCAGCGGCCCTCTGGGGCATTCCCACGGAAATCGAGGCATGACAAGGTGGACGTCGGGGTTACAGTTCAGTGAAGGGAGGGTGTTTTCTCTACAACCAAAAGGGCAGTCAGCTGGCCCAGGGTTGCAGAGAACATTTTTAGGGACGCCCTGGTGACTGATGTAGAGGGTCCTGCGTGGCCATACTTAGCCCATGCTCCCGTTTCCCTAATATAGGAGCCCCGGTGGCAGTGTGGCTAAGCGCTGGCCTTCGATCTGCAAGGTCAGTAGTTGGGACCCACCAGCGGCTTTATGGGAGAATGACTGGACTTTCTACTCCCGTAAAGAGGTAGTCTCAGAAACCCACAGACGCGGTTCCACCCTGCCCATAGGGTCGCTGAGAGTCGGCATCGACTCAATGGGCAGTGAGCGCGAGTTTATAATGGGTAAACTGAGTCCAACAGAGAAAGAGGCAGGCGCAGAGCCACTCAGCACGGCGGCGGTTTCTTCATGCTGCCTCCACTCTTGCTATCTCTGAGTCTGTAAAATCTCCTTCCTCTCTCTTATCGCTGGCAGGCGCCCCCCAGTCCGCCGCTCCCCCGCATCCGGCCCTTCCCGGATTCCGGAGGAATCCCCCGTCGGCCGCCAGGCCCCGCCCACCTAAGGTTCCGCCCACCCGAGGCCCCAAGTTCCCATTGGCCACTTCGTATCTCGCCTGTGCTTCTATTGGTTGATCCAGCTTCCTTGGCCCGCCCCCACCTGACGCCGCTACGGCCCCTTCCTTGTGGGCGGGGCGCGGCGGGGCGGAGACGCGCGGCGGGGCGGGGCGGTTAGGGGCGTGGTCTACCCGCCGGCCCCGCCCCGCCTCGAGTCCCACAGCCGCCGCGACGCCCTGGCCCCTCGGAGGCGGCTGGACAGAGCCCCGACGTTCAGACCGACAGACGGGCCCCGGAGATCAGGTGAGGTAGGGGTGCAGGGGCGCCCCCATGTCAGCGCACCCCAGAGGCTAACCGACCACCCTCTGCCTCCCCTGTCCCCCACTCCCTGAACCCCTGCCTCGTGTCCCCGCCAGTCCTTCTGCCTCAGTTTCCCTTTCCCCACTGCCCTCCTGTCCCCTCTGTCTGTCACTGGCTTGCAGTCGGGGTTAGGGGAGGACCGATGGGGCCCGGGCTGCCCCCGTCCACACCGCGTTCAGCGCCCCACCCCCAGGGTGAACCCTGCCCCTTCAACAGGATGCTGGAAACCGGATTCCCGCGGCCACACCAGGTGCGGGGCTGGGCGAGCCGAGCCAGGCGCTGCGGCTGGTGGGTTCTGCCGAGCCGTCTCGGCCTCAGTTTTGCCAGCTCTGAAATAGGCATTTTTGCTGTGATTGTTGGCAGTTTGCTCTGACCACCCACCTCTGCCGCGGCCTGACCTTACCCTAGACCTGGGAGGAGAAACCGAGGTGCAGGAGGAGGCCAGAGAAGTGGGCCCCGAGCGGACCCAAACTTGCTTTCCTCTGGGGTCTTCAGAACCCTTTCCCACCTACCCGCACCTGCAGAGAGGGCTTTCTGGAAGAAGGGAGGGCCTACCTGGCGGTGAAGGGACCAGGACGGAGCTTGCCTGAGCCAGCAGAGCCGGTGGGGGAGGAGGGCAGTGGGTGAGGACAGCTCATACCAGTGGTTGGAGATTGGGCCATGGAGTTAGACAAATCCCAGTGGGAGATTTTCTGTGCATTGGCCAACCCAGAGGATGGATTCCTCTGTAAAATGGGGACTGCTAGAAACCCCTGCGGGGACGTGGGGAGAGGGGGCCCAGCCACCCCATACGGGCCTCCTCGCCTGGCCAGGTCCAGCCCTACCTGCCTTCTCAGGGCAGGTCCACAGGGCGCCAACTTTAAACCATAACATGCCTGCCTGGGGAGCAACCCCACTGGCGAGGGCTGGCAGCAGGGAGGGACTGGGGAGCGGCCAACCGAGGACGCTGTACCTATGGAAACCGTCCCGCCACACAACACCTGGGTTGGCTTCACTTGTCCTCCGGGCTGGGCGGCCTCAGCCAGCACCTGGTGAGTGCCTGGACCCCTGTGGGGCGTGGGGGGGCTGGCACCCATTCTGAGAGGGCTACAGGGGTCTCTGAGACAGATAAAGCTGGAGTATGTCTGGAGAGTGTGGCCTTGGGTGGCTCCAGTGCCCCCTAAGCCTCAGTTGTCCCCCCACCTGAGCAGGTGAGGCTCAGTGCATGGGCCAGGGGGTTCAAGCACACTCAGTGTCCCCTGTGTCCAGGGGGGTGAGAGAGGGTGTTTGAGGAGGAAACATCAGCCTTTGCCATGGCAACGGCCCCACCCAGTGATAGAGACTAAAGAGTAACTCACCTTTACTGGGGCTCAGGGCCCCAGGTGTGACAGGCCCAGAGAGGGGCCGGGTTCAGCTGCACCGCACAGAGTATCCCCCAGCCTCCCCACTGCTGGAACCCCACCCACCCGAGCTGTAGTAAGGAGCCCTGGTGGTGCGGTGGTCAGGTTCAAACCCTCTCGGTGGAGCCTGCTCAGTTCTACCCTGCCCTGGAGGGGTCGCCGTGAGCCAGAATGGCCTGCAGGTCAGGGGCTGGGCCTTACTGAGGCCTTTCTGGCCACCATATCGGGAAGCTCTCGGGATCACGTGGTGTAGTGCACCGGGCCTCAGTTTCCCATCTGTATAATGGGGGGCTGCACCTCTGGAAGGAGGATGAGATAACCCGGTGCGGGGGTACACTGAGGGGCACCGAGAAAGCGTTGCACTGCCTCCATGCACCCCTCTACTTAAGGGTGTGTGGGGGTGTGTGTGTGTGAGTGACTTGATCCCCCACTGGCAGCAAGTGTGAATGAGGAAAGATCGTGAGCTTTCCACATGAAGTCTTTGCTACAAAGGCTCCTGGGGTCTGGGGGATGAGGGTAGGGGGAGGGCTGTAGGGTCCTTGGCCTATCTCTCCTTTTCTCTCTGGGCCTCAGTTTCCCCAGTGAGACAATGGGGCCCTCAGATGAACTCCCCGAGGTGTGTTGTCGGATGTGCTGGGAGATGGTGTGTTTGCCGTCAACGGGCCCTGAGCCCCTCCTGTGAGCCGAGCTTGTGGCCAGGCAGGTGCTGAGCCAGACAGACATGTCCGGCTGGCCCATGGTGCCCCACCCCCTCCTGCTGGGGAGGGGACACACTGCACAACCAGCAATATTACAACGAATAGTGGAGGGAAGACAGAAATGAGTTTAGATGCGGGGCCTGGACAGCCCCTTTCAAAGGTGATCTTCCAGCCGAAACCCAACTGATGGGAGAGAAACAGCCCCTCAGAGAAGTGGGAAACAGGGTGTAGCCCTGCAAAGGCCCTGGGGCAGAATCTGACCAGGTGAGTCAGAGGAACTGGGAGGCGGCCCATGTAGCTGGGGAGGGGGGGGAGGGGACGAGGCAGGGCGGACAGTGCCCTGTGGACCATGAGGAAGACTCTGGCTTTGACCAGAGGGACGTGGGAGCCCGTGAGGGCTAAGGAGGGGTGGTAGGGACGGGTGCCCCATGACTGTGGGGAGCAAGGACAGAGCCGGGGACCAGGGTAGAGGTGGATGCTCGGTTCATGTGCGGAGATAAGAGATAAGGTTAGGCCTATGGGAGGCTGAGGAGGGGAGAAGCGGGGAATTTGAGATTCCCTGAGGGCCTTGGGGGTACAGTGGGCGACGTGCTCACCGTAAGGTCAGCAGTTTGAAACCACCAGCCCCACCACAGGACAAAAGACAGGACTGTTTACTTTCCTAAGGGAACCTGCCAGGGCAGTTCTAGCGTGTCCTACAGGGTCACAATGAGTCAAAATCCACTCGGTGGCGGTGAGTTTTTTGGGTTTTTAATCCACATGTCTTCTGGGGGGACCCCTGAGCCCCTCCATTAGTGGTTAGAAGCCATTTGCTGAGGCTGAGTCTCCCCTGGCATCCCATCCTTACAGTGGTCTTCACCCCACGTACCCTCCTCAGTGGTGCAAGGTCCCTCTCCCACTCAGCCCATCCTCAGGACATCCCTTGAAGGCTCCAGGGACCTGAGGCTGAGAATCCCTGGTGTCCCTGTTGCCCCCCACTACCGTCTGCCATATCCCCACCGCCCCCGTCATCCCCTTTGTGATGGAAGCCAAGTAGCAGCTGAGACAAAGCAGAGTGTGCTGAGCACCCCAGAAGTTTGTGGCAGGTGGGGGTGGGGGACAGGGACAGAGAGGATGACCCCCTGGGGCACCACAGCCAGGCTTGAGACAGGCGAGTTGGCTGGCTCGGCCCCGGCTGAGAACACAGCTATCAATTATTGACGCCTGTGTGTAGGACATGAAGAATTGATGGGTGGGGGCGGGGCCGCCCAGAGCCCGTTGGCCTCAGTTCCTGAAGGCCACTCGCTGTGTTTTCAGGAATTCTTCGAGCCCAGCATTCAGTGGTGGCCACTTTTTAAAACGACAGGGCATGTAATCTAGCCACTAGGCAAAGAGATAACAGCGAGACCTCGAGCCGCCGGGAACAAAGGCTCCATACGCCAGCAACCCCTCTGTGGGGTGGCCCCCCTCCAGGAGTGAGAGCCACAGCACAGATGTACACGTGCTCACCCACATCCATCAGGGCACATTCACCACAGCGAGGAGAGGGAAGCAGCCCCAGTGCATGTCAGTCACGGAATAGACAAAGGGACTCTGGCCCATGCTCACGGTAGAATACTACACACCCCTGAAAAAGGACCGTGAGAGCAGGAAGCCCCTCACAGCATGGATACACCTGGAGGACATCCCACTGAGTGAAATCAGTCACAAAAGGACAGACATTGCGTGAGGATATAAACCAAGACAAAGAGACTTTGGAGGGTCCCAAGGGCGGGGGTGGGGTGGGCAAGGGCTGGAAGGTGTACAATATTGACTTGGGTGAAAGAGAGGGTGGAGGTCCCTCAGGAGGAGAAGAGAAATCAGGAGAGGAGGTGAGATAGAATATGCAGGGAGGTGGGGTAGATGGGTGGTTTGAACTGTCGAATGCAGATTTGAGGGTTTGAGTTATAAATCCCTTCCATCCCCCTCCTTAATTTACAATTTCAACCTCGGTCTGGTCACTGAAAGCGAGGAGGACTTGCTGATGCAGATCAAGGATTGCAGCCCTCAGTGTAGATTGCACCTCAGTGGCAAGAAGACCCCAATCCTCATACCTGCATCAGTCGGTAACATAATGATAAACGGAGAAAAGGTTGAAGTTGTCAAGGATTCCGTCTTGCTTGGATCCACCATCATTGCTCATGGAAACAGCAGCCAAGGGACCGAAAGATGTACTTTGTTAGGTAAACCTGCTACAGGAGGCCTCTTTCAAATGCTAAACAAACAAACTGCAAGGATGTTACTTTGAACACTAAGGTGTGCCTGATCCAAGCCGTGGTCTCAGATGCACGACTGAAGATATCTTGATGCGTTTGAACGATGGTGTGGGCAAAGAATCTAGAAGGCACCATGAACTGTCAAAAGCACAAACAAATCTGTCTTGGAAGAAGTACAGCCAGAGTGCCCATGGGAAGCAAAGATGGTGTGTTGGGCAGGGTTCTCTAGAGAAATGAAACCAGGACACTTGTGATTAGATATATATATTTATACAAGGAATGTAATAGCTAACTAGTCCACACAGCAGTACAGAGGGCTCAGTTCCATGAAATGGTTAACATACTGGAAATCCTTCAACTCAAAAGGACTGCCTGGTCCAAGGTCAAGGAAGCAGACAACAGAGTCCTCACTGGGGCAAGGCAGGCAGAGTCTGCCCAGAGGCAGTAAGCAGGAGGGTGGGTCATCAGGAGCTCAGTGATGGAGGCTGGATGGGGTATCAAACACAAGCAATGCAAGGCGACAAGATCCACCAGCCTCAAGCTCAAGCGATGTACACACCGGAAGTGTGGAGAAGCAGGTCTTGAAGGAGCCTCAAGCTCTAGCAACATGTCCACAGGTTGGCTTGGCCCACAGGCAGTGCAGCTCACAGGTTGAGGTGGAGAACTAGGTACAGAAGCAACCTGCAAGCCTCGATCACCAGAGAGCACGAGGGAGAGGGGTGGGCCTTGCAGAGCCCTTTCTCTCTTTGCCCTCCAATCAAACTGGTTAATCCCACATGTTCCTATTGGCCAGCTGGGCACAATAAACCTACCTATCACAGATGGTGTGACTTCTCTCATGCACTTTGGACACATTGTCAGGAGAGACCATTCCCTGGAGAAGGACACCATGCTTGGTCAACCCCAGGGGCAGGGAAAAAGAGGAAGGCCCTTGACAATATGGACGGACACAGCGGCTGCCTCCATGGGCGAGGACAGAACCAGGTGGGGCAGGGCCTCAGGTTGCTATGATTCGGCACGGACTCCACAATACCTGAGAACCACAACAATTCACAATCTTCAGCAAGCATTGAAAAACACAGACATACACTGACAAACCCATTGTCCTCCAGCCAGTTCCCACTCCTGCGGCCAGCCCCTGTGGGACAGTGGAATCCCGCTCTATCCGGTCTCCCAGCCACCAGACCTTTCCTCTGCAGTGCCATGGGAGGGGTGGGACCACAAGCTTTGGTTTGTGCTTTTTTTCTCTGTAGGGAGGGAGGGAGACATGGGGCTGGCTCTCTGGGGTGTGGGGGTGTATCGGGAGGGTGGCCAGCAAGCACTGAGATCTTTAGGAAGCTAGCCCTCACTGTCCGTGGTGTCCGCTGGTGTGCACATCAGCCGTGGTGGGTCAGAGTCCACCAGTGTCACGCTGCGGTTGCTCCTGTGGGGCCGTGATGTTGGGAGGGAAACTCAAAAGCCAAACTCACCACCACCGAGTCCATGCCCGCTCCCAGCGACCCCCTAGGGCAGGGTAGAACCGCCCCTGTGGGTTTCTGAGAGGGTAACTCTTCACAGGAGTAGACAGTCCCTTCTTTCTTTGTTCAGAGCGGCTGGTGGTTTCGAACTGGTGACCTTGCGGTGAGCCACCCAGTGTGTATCCACTCTGCCGTCAGGGTTCCTTGATGCTAGGAGGTGGACTGCCTTCATTTCAGATACCGGCAGGGTCAGCCACGGTGGTCAGGAGTCCACGGGGTCTCCCGACAAAGACAGACTCAAACTAAGAAACCAAACTCCCTGCCTTCGAGTCACTGCTGTAGCACAGGGAGAGCGGCCTCTGTCCAGACTACAGCCCTTCACGGGGGTAGAAAGCCTCGACTTTCTTCCATGGAGGGGCTGGTGGTTTCAAACAGCTGACCTTGCAGTTAGCAGCCCAGTGCATACCCACGATGCCACCATGGCTCCGCTAAGACAACAGTTCTCAATCTTCCTGAGGCCGCAACCCTTTCATACAGGTCCTCATGTGGTGGGGACCCCCAACCATACAATTATGTTTGTTGCTACTTCATCACTGTCATTTTGCTGCTGTCATGAATTGGGCCACCCCTGTGAAAGGGTTGTTCGACCTCCAAAGGGGTCACGACCCACAGGTTGAGAACCGCTGCTCTAAGACAAGAGGATGTCTTGCTGCGGCATGGGTGAACCCTGCAGACTCGCCGACGTGGACGAACCGGACATGCAGCGTGCTGGTCAGCCACGCCGTCCCTAACAGGCCCCTCCGGACAGACAGTGGTGGACCAGTGGGTGCAGGGGGGCCGGGAGCTCAGTTCCTGGCTGGTGCATCTCGTCTGTCCGTGGGGTGCAACAGGGGACGCCAGCAGACTAGGAAGAAAGGCCTGGTGATTTGCTTCTGGAAACTGGATCCTGGCGGTTCCATCTGAAGCCCGTCACGGGGGCTTGAGGCCCGGCCACGTTGGGGCCCACAGTGCATGGGGGTCCCTGTGAGTCAGGTGAGGGGCGTGGGGGAGCGAATTAATGGTAGTTCATTTTCCAGAGAGCGGAAAAACGAGTGACTGGGAAACCCACAGGGCCTGGCCTGCCCTGTTCTGCCCTGTAAGGTCGCCACGGACTTGGTGGTGACGGCAATGACTTGGGTTTGTCATTATTTTAGTTTTTAACACCGGGGATGAGCATTCTGGGAGTGAGTCCCAGGTACAGGATCAGGGGAGGCCTTTGAGCACGGACCCCATGCCCGCCCTCCCCCAGCAGAGGGCAAGGCCCTGCAAAGGCCCTGGGGCAGGACAGGACCTGCTGTGAAGGAGGAGCAGAGAGGAGGCCAGTGGGGCTGGAGCAGCATGTGGTGTTTACAGGCCATTTGGGGCTCTGAAGTTCATAGTCCAGGAGGTGGCTGGGGCTGGCAGAGGGCAGGAGTCCAGCACCCCAGGTTTTGGGAACGAGTGTGTGGGCAGGCAGAGCAGGGGAGGGCCAGGCATGGGGCGGTGACAACCCTCCCTGTCTGGGGGGGCACAACCAGTTGCTGTGAGTCCAGCTCACGGCGACACCCCGCCTCCGTCCTCGGGTGCCAGAGCTGGGCCGGGCTCCCCGGGGTCTTCAACTGCAGACTGGTCAGAAGTCAATCTCCAGCCCTTTATTCCTCGACAACTGTGGGTAGCTGGGTAGAACGGGACCCCCCCCCCATTCAGTGAACAGTCACTGTTGGCGTCAACCCGAGCCCCCGGGGGGGGGGTCTGGCCGTGGGTCTGAGGGGGGGCCTGTTCTCCCCTCTGCAGCCAGGGGTCACCTGTGATCACCTGAGTCAGGGGCACCCTGCTGCCCAGAACCCTCCAGGGGTCCAACCTCCCTGGGCCCAAGGGCTGGCTTACCCTGCTCTGTCCCCCGCCCTCCCCTCCTCCCCTCGCCCCCTCCAACCACATGGGCCTCCTCGCTGCCCTTCAACATGCCAGGCCCGGCCCTGCCCCTCTGCATGCACTGTGCCCTCTGCCCCCCCCGCCCGGACACCTTGTCCCTGAGCCTGCCCTTCCGATCCCAGCTCCAGGGGCTCCTCCCCAGGGTGCCTTTCCCTGACCAGCTGTGGCCCAGGTCACCATCCTGTCACCCGCAGGCCAATCTCCCCACCCACTTCACTCCTACACCGATCCTGCCCCATTCAGTTTCCCGCAGCCCTGGTGGCACAGCGGTTAAGGCAGTCCGCTGCCCTTGGGGAGGAAGGCGGTTCAAACTCACCAGGCAGCTTGGAACCTGGTGCTGTGAATGTATGTGTGTGTGTGTGTGTGTGTGTGTGTGTGTGTGTGTGTGTGTGTGTGTGTGTGTGTCCATGCGTGTGTTGGGGTTACGTGAGGAAGGCAGCGTCATTTCTCTTGTTTCTGCAACCTCCTCTTCCAGCTGGAGTGGCCTGGCCTCCTAAGGGGCCGCTGGGGGAATTTGGGCGGTGGGGGCGAGCGTCTCCTTTTGCTCATGAGAGCATAGGGGTTACTCACTGGGCTGCTAACTGCGAGGTCAGCAGTTCGAAACCACCAGCCGCTCCGGAGC
Organism: Tenrec ecaudatus; assembly: GCF_050624435.1. NCBI lineage: Eukaryota > Metazoa > Chordata > Mammalia > Afrosoricida > Tenrecidae > Tenrec > Tenrec ecaudatus. The sequence continues at coordinate 4,997,144 of NC_134530.1, forward strand.
AGAAAGACGAAGCTTTCTACTCCTGTAAAGATTTAGTCTCGGAAAACCCGCAGGAGCAGTTCCACCCTGTCCCGCAGGGTCCCTGTGAGTTGTCATCGACTCATTGGCACTGAGTTTGGCCTTTTGGCTCATGGCAGCATTGGGATGCCTAGGGATTTGGGGCATGGCCCAGAGGTGGGGTCCAGCCCTCAAGAGGTGGCCCCTACTGGCAGGGGGGCAGGGTGACACGACACAGCAGCCTCCTGTCCACCGGCTGGCCGGGTTCAGCGTGCAGGGAGGAAGGAAGCCGAGTTTATTTTCGGCTGGCTGGCCGGCTGTCTGTCCATCCGTCTGTGATCTGCTCAAGGACGGCTTCCCTGGGTGGGTTTCTGGCTGAACAATGGGTCAGGAGAAGGGGCCGGAGGTCACGCAGCTGGGCTGGCCCAGGTGTGGGCAGTTCTGGGGCCCACGGAGGGGGGTAGGTCCCCCTCTTCCTGCCGGGCTTGCAGAGGGGAGGCAGCTGGGAGCCCAGGCCCCTTCCTGCAGTTTGTAAACCGGCTGCACCCGGCAACCCTCAGTCCCCGCAGGGTGGGAGGTCTCAACCTGGAGAGGAGCCAAGCCCTGCCGGGCCGACACAGGGAGACCAGCTGGCTGGAGAGTTGTGGCCTCGGGCCCCACCTCTCAGAGCCTCAGTGGGCTCATGTGTGAAAGGGGCAGGCAGCCGAGCCTTCTGATGTCTGCAGACAGGACATCCTGATGATTCAGGAAGCACTTACGCACGAAGTGCCCACTGCCCCCCCGGGAGCCCTGGGCTGCTCCCCAGAAGGCCCGCGGTGAAGAAGCACCAGCAGCAGCGAGGGAGAAAGACAGACGAGGTGTGCTGCTCCTGTAAAAGGTCATCCTGTCAGGGTGCATGTAGCAACGATGAATCCTACAACTCTCCTCTAGTTCCTAAATGCTCCCCCCCCACCCCCACTGTCATGATCCCAGTCCTACCTTACATATCTGGCTAGACCAGAGATGTGCACTGGTACAGACAGGAACTGGAAACAGGGAATCCAGCACGGATGATCCCTTCAGGACCAGTGGGGAGAGTGGAGATACTGGGAAGGTGGAGGGAGGGTGGGGTAGAGAGGGGGAACCGATTACAAGGATCTACATATAACCTCCTCCCTGGGGGATGGACAACAGAAAAGTGGGTGGAGGGAGATGTCGGACAGCGTAAGATATGATGAAATAATAATTTTGAAATGATCAAGGGTTCATGAGGGAGTGGGGAGCGGGGAGAGGGGGTAAAATGAGGAGCTGGAGGCTTACGTGGAGAGCAAATGTTTTGAGAATGATGAGGGTAACGAATGTACAGCTGTGCTTGACACAATTGATGGATGAATGGATTGTGATAAGAGTTGTATGAGCCCCCAATAAAACGATTAAAAAAATAAAAGAAAATGGAATGAAGAGAAAAATAAAGTTATCCTCCCGGAAACTCCCAGGGGACAGTTTTCCGCTGCCCTTTAAGGCGGCTGTGAATCAGATGGCGCCAGGGAAGGTCCTGTGCCCCAGGGCACCAGGCCAGGTATGAGCAAGACCTGGACAAGGACAGGCAGGGGCACCTGGCTCAGTCTCAGCCTCCTCTAGGAGGGCCCCCAGGAGGTGGAGGCCGGGCAGGAGTCGGGCAGGTGAGATGAGGACTGAGGGAGGGCGAGGTCCGGGCAGGTGCACAGTGATTGAATGCCCCCAGAGGCTTGCGTGCATTCTCAGTGCCTCCCAGAGCTGGGTCCTAAGAGAGGCGAGTCGGGGAGCTAGGATGGTGGATCTCTGGCAACCAACAGATGAGGAAACTGAGCCAGGGGGTGGCCGTGCTGCTTGTCCAAGGAGCCAGAGCCTGGAGGGGTCTATTTGGGGGGCTGCTCTAGGCAGGGAAGGACTGGAGTGGCTCTGAGGTTTCAGGTGTGGAAGGCAGGGGGGTCTTCGGTGCCCCTCAGGACGGCGTGGGGGGAGTCCTGGGGCAGGACTGGGTTCAAGGTCAGGCTCTGTCCCCTGTGGCTGAGTGGCCTTGGGGAAGCAGCCTGGCCTCTCTGAGCTCGTGGGTGTGATGACTGTGGAGCAGGGCTGCTGGCTGGGGGCTGCCAGGCTGGTGCAGGGCGGGCTCTGCGGCTGGGAGGGGCCCAGGCCAGGCCGCCTACCCTGACCTCTGAGGCAGGCCAGCAGGCAGCCAGCAGCTGGGACTTCTCCCCCAAGGCTGAGTGGACACAAAGCCTGGCTTTGTGGGAACCTCTGGGGGCGACTGTGTGCCCACTTGGCATTTTTGGCCTGGCCTGGCTGAGGGTGGTTCCATGCAGGGTCGCAGGTGAGGGGGCTGTCCCAAGCTGGCCCCTTTGTTCGGGGCTCCCACAGGCTCCCCTCACTCCCTGGCAGGCCTCTCTGAGGTCCTGTGGACACAGCACTCAGGGAAGCAGGTCCCTGGGGCTTGGGTCGAGGCACGTGCTGAACTGGGGGAGGAGGTGAAGGGGGGTGGCAGGGAGGCCTGGGCACGGGGGTGCGGAGCAGAGAGTTGCCTCTTTCATAGCTTGGGAACTAGAGGATGTAATGTCCAGGCTGGGCTGAAGGGAACAAGCAGAGGTTCGCCAGGGATGGGGCAGGGGCTCAGGGACCAGGGCATTGGGGGATGTATAGGAGTTCACCAGGAGACCGATGGAGACGCTGAGACTTGCAGAGTGAGCAGGAGTTTGATGAGTGAGCAATGGAAAGATGGTAAGGGGGGCCAGGTAGATGGAACCCTGAGAGGCAGAACATTCAGGAAAAAAACTCATTTACATAAAGGATCCAAGATCTCGACTTGTATGTTCAACGGGGGGCCGGCCATGAGTCCTGCCTCCAAGGCTGAGGCAGGGGCCTGGTGAGGGGTCACCAAGGGCCTGGGTCCTCAGGGCTGCTGACCGACTGGCATCGATTACACCGAGAGGGTCCAGAATGCCCAGAGACCCCTGGAGCCCTCCCTTCCCCATGACCTGTCTTTGGGCCCCTGACCCTCTGCTCTGTGCTCCAGCCCCAGGAAGCTCTTCCTGTAAACAGCCTGCTTGCCCTCGGTCCTGATTCTGCCTCCTGCCCCACCCTGGCTGCTGGCCTGCAGTGATAATCAGACGGTGCATTTGCCAGATGTTCTGAGACAACTCACTGGCGTGGCCCGTCTCTGCTCTTGGTGGCCTGCGGGACAGGCTTGTTGGACCTCTTGTGTGCAGAGAACTGGGCTCCGTGGAGCGCTCAGGGCTGTGATCCTCCAGAAACAGGTCGCCAGGCCTTTCTTCCGAGGCACCGTGGAGTAGGTTCAAACTGCCCACCTTTCTGCTAGCAGTGCGGAGCGCTTTACCGCCTGCGCCACCAGCAGAGGCTGACTCACAGTGACAGCGTGGAGCCAATCCGGGCTTCCCAGGCTACCTCTCTGGGAGCAGATGGGAGCCTTGGGTGGGTTTGAATTGCTGACCTCTCAGCAGCTCAGCGTTTCAGGCCTCCTCACCCTCGTGGAGTGGCTGAGGGCACGGGTGTCTGTGAGTGCCCGTTTTGCAGGTGGTAAAGACAGAGGCAGCAGCATCCAGAGGGTGCTGTACGGGGCCGGCGGTGGTGGTGGGGGTCCTTCCAGGGCTGACGGCCCGTGTCTGTCCCCGCAGGCCCCATGGACGCCTTCAGCTCCAAGAGCCTGGCTCTGCAGGCCCAGAAGAAGCTGGTGAGCAGGATGGCGTCCAAGGCGGTGGCGGGCGCGCTCCTGGACGACACGAGCAGCGAGGTGCTGGACGAGCTGTACCGGGCCACCAAGGAGTTCACGCGGAGCCGCAAGGAGGCCCAGAAGATGGTCAAGAACCTGGTCAAGGTGATGCTCAAGCTGGCCGTCCTGCTGCGCAGCGGCCAGCTGGGCGGCGAAGAGCTGGCCACGCTGCGCGGTCTGCGCCGCCGAGCCCGGAGCCTGGCCATGACGGCTGTCAGCTTCCACCAGGTGGACTTCACCTTCGACCGGCGCGTGCTGGCCGCTGCGCTGCTCGAGTGCCGGGACCTGCTGCACCAGGCCGTAGGCCCGCACCTGACCGCCAAGTCCCACGGCCGCATCAACCACGTCTTCAGCCGCCTGGCCGACTGCGACTTCTTAGCAGCGCTCTATGGCCCCGCGGAGCCCTACCGCACCCACCTGCGGCGCATCTGCGAGGGGCTGGGCAAGCTACTGGACGAGGGCAGCATCTGAGCCCAGCCCCGGATTCCGGCCAGAGCCCCTTCCCCAAGGACGCGCAGTCCCAGCTGTTACCCGGGGCTGGCTCCTGGGGACCCCACCCAGATGCTGACCCACCCCCGTTCTGATGTGTAGCATTGTCTCTGGGCTGAGTCTCAGGCCCACCACCTGGCCTCTCTTCCTCATCACATCCTAGGACACCAGCACCCATGGACAGGGTGGGGGTTGTGGGTGAGACCGGGAATCGAACCCAGGTCCTAAGGCTGAGAGCTAAGCCAGTAAGACCTCCCTGTGTGGTCTGTAACAGCAGTCTAACCACCCACGGTCCCTGCACCCGGCCTGATGGGAGAGGGACTCAGCAGGAAGACAGGTGGCTGGCCCCTAGGCATCAGCCTTGTCTCTACTCAGGCTCCACCTCCCACTCCTGTTGGGATCTGGGATCCAGCTGACCTCAGGGCCCCTGCCTCTGCCCCTGGAGCCCACCTGAGCAGAAAGCTTACCCCTGGCCCCTATACTTTACAAATACCTTCCCCTGAAGAAGGTCTAAGTCTTTCAAACAAGGTCAAGGTTGTGCCGGGCGGCCAGCCCCCACAGTGCAGACACCGCACATTGGAGCCACACAGTGAGGGTCAAGGGTGGGCTCTAGCCTGGTGGTTCTAGAGGACAGCAGACAGAGGCTGCCCCCCCCCACACCCACACTCCTGGGGGGCATGGGGTTTAGGCAAAGGCATGGGGATGTGTGTTAATTTTTAAAAACGACCATTTCCCGTTTGGAAATGAAGGGACGGACAAAGCCACCACTGTGTCATCATTCCAAGCCTGGGGCAGGGCCGTGAGCTGTCCCCTTGGTCTCTGGGTGCCCATGACGGTGCCGGTCCTCAGCTGTGTGTGTGTGGGGGGGGGACACGGTGGAAGGGTAGGTTTTAAGGGCTCCTCAAACACTGCTGCGTCCAGGTCACGGCCAGCAGAAGTGATGGCACAGACGCAGGCCACACAGGGACCACCAGGTGCGGTTACCGAGAGAGGTCATGGGCCCTGCACTACCCCCTGGTGGCGACCTGCGGCAATCACTTTGCTGCAGTCCACTCCACTCCGTTGCCTCTCTGCTCACTGGTTGTTAGACCCTCTGGTTCGAGGCCGGCCCTTTGGGGTGGGTTCTGGCTTCCCTGCACGAGCCCGAGAACTGGCTCTTGTTACCTGCCCCTCAGCCTTCAAAGGCAGCCGAGGACATGTCCCTCTGACTCAGTGCCGCCCCGAGGGAGCCTGTCCAGCCTGGCTGAGGGCACTTGCCTGCATCTGAAATGTCATGAACTTCTTAGAGGTCCATTTAAATAAAAGTGCGGCGTCTCACTTGGACTGTGTGGTGGACGGTGCCGCTGTCCCTTCCGGGCGAGGTCATGGCACATCACTGCCCCGCAGGGTGTCCTGGGCCGCCGTCCGTCTGGGAGCAGACTGCAGGGCTCTATTGTTGGGTCTCTGGGTGGGACCGAACCGACAACCTCTCGGTTTGCCGCTGAGCGCCTAACTGAGCCACCACTGGGCCACGTTTCAGCCCATGCCACGGGAGACCCTGGAACCAGGCAGGGAGCTCTGCCCTGGGGTTTGTGGGAAGTCGGGTGGAGACACACTTCCTGGGACATGGGTTGGGAGTGTTGAGGACGTGCTGTGTCCCACCCACCCCTGCATGCCAGGAAGCGGCCCTGACAGGTGGAGGAGTGGTCGGTCAGCCCCAGGGCTGCCTACCCAACTAGCAGAGGGGAGCTTTGCAGGACAGCACACTGCCTCACAGGGCTGGGGACTGGAATCCGAGTCCAGCGGGTGGGCAGGGCAGGGTCCTTCCTGGCCTTTGGTAGCCCCCTGCACTGCTCCACAGCCACGGCTCTTGGTCCCTACCTCAGCCTCCCATGGTGCACATTGCCTGCCCACCAATCTAAACCCTGGCAGCGCGAGGCCCCTCGGCCGTGGACCTGGAAACTGATGTCCCCAAGATGCCAGCCAGTGAGCCCCTCGGAGCCCCACTCTGCTGACAGACCTGTATCTTAGTGGCAGGTGGTCACTTGGTACCCCAGCACGTGTCCAAACATCCCGTTCCCAATGGACGAGGCTGCATGGGGCGATACCGATGGCTCGGCCCCTTGGGGTTCCCCCTCCCCGCATCCGGCATCTTCGTGGGGGCAGGCCGCCAGGTGTTTCCCCTTGGAGCCATTGTGGGGCTCAAACCCTTGGCCTTCTGCTTAGCAGCGGGGGTGTGCTCTCAACAGCTGTGCCTAGGCTGCTCAGCCGCTCCGACCCCCCTTCCTCTTGGCTACTAAGGAGTGGGCAGCCTAGTCTCGGACACCCTCAAGCTGCTGGCCACTTGACTCCCAGTGTTCGTTAGCCCATTTCTTTTTTAAAGAACGTCTCTGAAGAGAGCACTTGGTCTTGCCCCACCCCCACCCCCACTTCACTCCACTCCCCCTCCCCCAGTGGGGTCCTGCTCCTCTGGCTGAAAAGGCAGCCACGAGCGCCTGGTGCCAGCAGGGACATGCCCGCTGCCCGCTGCCCAGCCGGCAGTTCAGGGCTGCACACAGGCACCTCAGCAGAAAGGGCTGGTGATCTACTTCTGAAGAAAAGCCACGCAGCCCCAGGAGGAGCCCCGCCCACCAATACGTAGTTGCTGGGAGTTGGGCCTGGCCGCCACTAGACATGGGCGCAGGGCACACACAGTGGTACACACCTGGGGGAAGAGCATGGGGCATCTACCATGTTGTGGCTTGGCACGTCTGTCTCAGGCAAGTGGTACCCTCTGTAGGGGCTGGGGGGCTAACAGAGGTAGGTTCTGAGCTCCGGCCACCACTTCAGCAAAGTGCCCCCCTCAGGCCCTGAGGGTCTGTTCTTATCACCCGCGTGGCGAGCACAGGCCCAGCAGCCCCCCGCCCAGCGTCCGCAGCAAAGGGTCCCCTCCCCTGCCCCAAAGGCCACAGCCCAAGCCCCAGGTGGGGGTTCCTCTTTAGTCCTGTCTTATTTATTAAATACCACAATCCAAAAGGCCGAGTTGGGGGTGGGGAGGAGAGGTTTGTAAGAAAAACCTCCTGATTGCCAACAAGGGCTGTGGGCCCCGCAGTGGTCAGGAAGCCGAGAGGTCAGGTTGAGGGACAAGGGCTGCTCTTGTGAGCGGCCCAGACCCCAGGAGGGGCCAGGAGACTCCCAGCGGAGCCACCACACAGCAGCCTCTGTCCTGACCACCTCTCTGGAGGGGCCGTACGCCTGCCGAAGGTCTCAGCCAGGTCTTGTACGAGGTCCTACGTGAGGAGCAACAGGCGGGGAAGGGGGAAGGGCCGGTCCAGAGACGGAAAGGAGCTTTGGATCTGTCCCCCAGGCCTCCGTGCGGCGTGAACTCCTCCGGTCCGGGTTGCCAGCTGAGGGTGTCCCCAGAAAACCGGGAACACATTAGTCCTCGGGCCTGGCCTTGCTCAGAGATGAGATGAGGGCCCGGCGGGCCTCCTGGTCACAGCTCACTGCGGGACGCCTTGGCCACAACCACCAGCTTGGACAGCTCGGCTTTGAAGGCCCCGGGCCTGTGGGCCACTGCAAGACAAGAGAGCTGGCGTGGGCTCCCAGCCTCCCGGCTCCTCAGGACTTGTACAGCGCCTGCGGAGGCCTCAGACGCGGGAGGAGTGGAGCCAGCCTGCCAACAGAGACCAGCAGCAGAAGGACCCCAGCCCTCCTGTAACCCCCACAATAACTGCGGGACTCCTTGGCCCTTTCCAGGGGAAACATGAGCCCTCCTGAATCTTCCCTCTGCTGGCACGCTGTCGGCTCCCGCCCCAGGCCCACCGACGAACCTGCTGTCTTGGTCACTTCAAACTCCTCATTTTTCAGGGGCACGTCGTTTTCTTTTTCGAACGCAGCTTTCGACTGAAAGGGAACAAGGGAACACCCTGAGCGGCCGGGTCCGGGAGGGGAACAGGCGCCCGCCGTCGGAGAGGGCACACAACCACCACCCACCCCCTCTGTCCTCAGAGATGAGTGTTCCATTCCGCATCCTGTCGAGGCTGCCTCGCGAGTCCACTTCTGAGAGTGGGCTTGGCCTCCACAGCCACCCTCCACCCCAACTCTGAGTTCCGTGGCTGCTGTGGGTACATCCCAACTCCTAGCGGCCCCGTGACAGCAGAACTGCCCTACAGGGTTTGCTAGGCTGGGATCCTTTCCCCCCTGCCCCACAAGTCCTCAGTGGAAAGGAAGGTCTCTGCTTGCACTCCCACAAGGCCAGCGACACTGACGTGGGTGACACACACCCGGCAGTCCCTGGCCCTGCACCGTGTCCTGGGACTCACATAGGCCATGCCATACTCGATCTCAGCACCCTGCACCTCAGCCTGGAACTGGGTGAAGTACAGGTAGGATTTCCCCTGCGGTCTGTGAAGAGAAGACAGGTGTGAGGGGTGGGCTGGAGTCAGCCTGGAGGGGCTACTTCTAGAAACCACAGGCCCCACGGGGGTCAGACTCTGGGACACCGGCAGGGACTCCTCAGCATTGGCCCCCTTTGCTGGAATGTTCTTCTGGTGTTTCTCAGACAAGTTGCTCTCCTGTTCTGGGCTGTGACCCTGACATTCACAGCTCCGGTACCTGTTTTGTGGTGTCCTGGATACCGTAAATACACCTAACGGAGAGTTAACTGGTAACTCCCTCTGGGTGGCATTAATGATGCTTTCCACGTGGGGCCATTTCTACCCTACCTCAGCATCCCAGTGGACAAGGGGCTTCCTGTGAGCTGCCCTGACGGTCACTAGTCCTCTTTGCCCACTGTCCCTCCCCTTGGCCCTCTGCACCTGCCCATCTGGACAGTTGAGGCAGCACATCATACCTCGCGCTTCATGTTGTCTGCCTCCTTCCATACTCATTCATTCACTTGTTCATCCACTGGCCCGCTCTCACTGTCATTTGCTCACTTGTTCAGGGCGCACCCATTCTCTCACCGTCCACCCACTCACTCATTCGCCTGCTCACTCACGGCTCCACTCATTCATTCACTCCCTCACGCAGGCCTGCCTGGCTCCCTGGGCATGTCCCGTCCTGCCGGAGTCGGTGGGGCTCCAGGATGGAGCTGAAGGAGGCCATGGTTCCCATGAAGGGTGATGAAGCCCAGGGACAGGGGTGAGGGGCAGGATGGGGAGGTCTGCGGAGGTGGGAGGCCAGGTGGCATGGGTGGCTCTCCCCACGGTAGCCTGTGACAAGGTTCAGCCCTCACCCTGAGCCACTTTGACGCTGTGCAGACGCCCACAGCCCCCGAGGGCCCCACATGGCACAGCCACGCCCAACGCACCCTGGTGCCGGGGTGTCTTTCTCAGCAGACTCGAAGGCCAAGACCCGCTCCACACACACAGCCAAACCTGGACCTGAGCGGCAGGAGCTGGACACAGGGCCCTCTGACCCACCCACACCAAATTTCCCCAACTGCGAATCCAGACAGGAAGTGGCTGAGTGGAGGCCTGTGAACAGAACCTTTACCTGCCCCTCCCCCCAAAGGCCTAGCGCTCTGCTTCCCTGAAGATCGGGCGAGGGGGGGGGGGCGCTGAGAGTCAACAGCACCGACTTGGAAGCACAGGATGAGGAGTGAGTGAGTGTCCAGGGGCACGGGTTTCTGGCTGGGGTGATGGAATGTTCTGGAACTTGAGTGCTGACAACTGTACAACTAACGACCTGTGAGGTGTCCACTTTGAGAAGCCCTGGGGGTGAAGAGGTTACATGTTCAGAACCACCAGCCAGCTCTTAGGGGGTAAGACATGTCCATGTCCCAGCCTCTGACACTCACAGGGCCGGTTCCCCACTGTCCCACCGCATTGCTGTGAGTCAGCCCCTGCAATAGCAGTGAGCTTGGTTTTGGGGTTTGGGGTGATCTGAACAGGCAGAGGGTAGGGTCGGGCCCCTTCCTGGCTGGTTGGCCCCGTCTCCCTCTGCACACACGGATTGCTGACCTTGTCTGTACTCACGGCTGGCCCACCTTTTCTCAGCATGCTCTGGGGAAGCTCCCCACCCTGGGGACTTGGGAACCCTCACAGTTGAGCCCCACACAGGCCAGAGCCAGCCTCGCTGGGCCCCCTGCTCACCTCCAGATGGTGCAGGTAAAATGCTGATGGTCCTCACTCATCCCCAGGCTCATCTGCCACTTCTGGAGAGAAAGAGAGAGTGCGCGCGAGAGAGTGAGGTCGGGTTGGCCCAGGACACAGGCTCCCCGTGCCAGGCTCTCACAGCCAGCCCTCAGGCTGGTTCCTGTTCTCCAAAGCCAGCAAACTTCGTCTGTGGCGGGAGCCAGCCACCTGCAAACACATAGACCTAGACAGACAAAAACATCAGGTGCCTTTGGGGCCCTGAGCCCCACACCACCGGGCTGTGCTCACCCCTTTGCTGGTAAAACGACTGAGCTCACTGAAATCTCCCGATGGACTCAGACCAACACGGCATCTCACGGGAATCAGAAGGGCAGTCTTCAAGCGGGAACACAGGGAACGACTGTGTGACCAGGGCCAGTACCAGGTGGCACCTGCCCACTCAGCATTCTTCCCCTACCCCTTCACCCCCTATAAAAACACCTGCCCGTGGCCCCAAGCCCAGGATGCACAGTGGATCACATGGTGGGCTGCTTGTCACAAGGTCAGCGGTTCAAACCCACCAGCTACTTCCTGAGAGAACCCTGATACATAACTGTCAGAATATCAAATCACGCAGTGTCCCCTTGCTCCGTCCAAACAACTGCCTCAAGGTCTATGTTCACGTTCCTTAGGCGCACAATCAAGCGCTCTGGAACCCCCATTCCTCTCAATGCTATCCACAGCATGTAATGGAAGGCAGAGCCAGTAAAGCACAAGCAAACCTGTATATGCTGTTTTTGGTTTTCAGCCTAGATCCACCTGACACCAGCAACGATACCCCTAGTTCCACATCCTCTTCTGACTCGGGCTGGAATTTTGGCAGCTCCCCATCGATGCATGCTGCTGCAGCCACTTTAAAAGGACCTTCAGCACGATTTTACTTGCATTAAGGTGTTAATGATACTGCTCGTAATTCCCATATTCTGGTGGGTCATCTTTCTTTAGGATGGGCCCCCAAATGGATCTCTTCCAGTCGGCTGGCCAGGGAGCTGTCTTCCAGATTCCCTGGCGCAGATGAATGAGTGCTTCTGGCGCTGTCTGTTTGCTGGGACAGTCCGGCTGGTATTCCGGCCCGACATCTGGGCAAGGCTGCTGCGGTAGTAGCTGCTCTCTGGGCTTCGTGATGCCGCCCGGGACGGTAAGGAGGGGGATGCCAGGATGCCAGCCAGGAAAGGCTAAGACCTCGCACACCAATCTGGGGGCAGGGTGAAGAAGTAGTGGCCCAAAAGCAAAATTCGGGACAAGCTGAGTGACGTGGTCTAGTTGGACAAAGCCACACGAGAAGCTCTGTAAAGAAGTTCCCCGCTGTAAGCTCATCACCCCGGCTGTTGTCTCCGAGAGACTGGGGATTCACGGGGCCCTGGCCAGGGCTGCCCTCCAGGAGCTGCGCAGTAAAGGGCTTAGCAAGTGGCTTCAAAGCACAGCTCAAGGAACTCACACCAGGAACAACAGGGGCGGGGATGCCCCAGTGGCCAGTGAGGATGCCCAAGCAGGTTCAACCAACTGTCTATGGTGATGATGGAATTCTTCTAACCCCCAACTGTCCATGCTGAACGACAGAATTCTAACCCCCCTCCAACTGTCCATGCTGAACGATAGAATTCTAACCCCCCTCCAACTGTCCATGCTGAACGATAGAATTCTAACCCCCCTCCAACTGTCCATGTTGATAGAATTCTACTAACCCCCCCCAAAAAAAACAACAACCACAAAAACAACAATTCAATTGGTATTCCAGCACTGGTTCTCGATCCGATGCAGCCTCCTGAAACGGCTCAAAGCCAACCAGCTCTCTGTGGTACAGCGAGTCTGGGCATTCCGGTGTCTCCGGCGTCCGTCAGCGTTCCGTAGACTTCCCATTCTGAGACTTTCCCCTCCTTCAGTTCTCTCACTGCTGAGACCTGCTGAGCGAGCACCTTCTTCCCCTGTGGTGCTGAACTCCAGGTCTCTGCAAGACAGGTGACACTGACACTTTTTGATACGTAGTCTTCGCCGGCTGCCCATCGGAATCTTCTGCTCAGGTGTTATTTTGTCACTGTTTCCTTTCGCCCAGCTACTCCAGGTTCAAGAGTGTTTACGACGTTCATTTTGATCTAATACTCACTTCCCTCAAGGTAACTCCTGCTGACAGCGACCCTACAGGGCAGAGTGGGTCCCAGGACTGTCGCTCTTGAATGCAGCAGAGCCTCCGCTTTCTCCCAGGGGCCACTGGTGGCCCAGAACTGCTAGCCTTACGGTGAGCAGCCACTATGCCCCAGGGCCCCTTTCTGGCCTCATATATCATGTCTAATAAAGTCTTCCACCACTCATCTGCCAGTGTGTCATACTCTGCTGGCTTTGGTGGAAGCTATGCCACCAACCCAAACACCAAATTCACCACTATCGAGTTGTTGCCGACTCACAGGATGTGGCAGAACTGCTCCTATGGGTTTCCAAGACTGTAACTCTTTACGGGAGTAGAAAGCTTCCTCTTTCTTCCTCAGTGGGCTAGTGGTTTCGAACTTCAGACCTTGTGGTCAGCAGCACAATGCATAACCACTACACCAGGGCTCCTGGGAGCTGTGTCACAGGCATTGTAAATACGAGCAGGGTCAACCACAGTGGGCAGATTCCAGTGGGGCTTCTACACTAAGATGAGGAAGAAAGGCCTGGAGACCGATTTCTGATACACCAGCCAGCGAAGACCCTACAGGTCCTGACAGAACACTTCAGACAAGCCACCAGAAGGCATCAATCGCTGGCAGAGGGCATCCAGTTTGGTAAAGGAACAGGCCAGGGAGGCCCTCGGGGAGACGGACTGGCACAGGCACAGGCGATGTAGTGATGAACTCAAACACCCCGAGGACTGCGAGGCTGGTGCAGGACCGGCAAAGCCTGGTGCTCTGTCACAAGTGGGCATTGCTCTGATTCAGCACTCGGTCGACGGCCACCCACAACAGAGGCTCATGGAGCCCTGGTTTCCTCTCTCGTCCCTCCCTCTGTCCACACCTCTGCTCACTGGGGGGCCACTATTGATGCCGAGGGAACTCTCTTTTCCCGGTGAAGCCGGAGTGCATGTCACAGACTGTGATGACAGTGGCCCTGGGCCTGCACTCTGGTCTCGAATGACTCACCTCGTTGGTCCCTCCTTGAGAAGCGTAGGTGAACACACAGGTGTACTTGTCCTAGACGCCAGAGAAAAGAGAGGCGGAGTGAGCGGCGGTCCTCTGGGCTCCAGGAGCAGGCCCTCAGAGCTTCTTCTGAGACCGAGTTGGATGGTCTCGTCAAGCCAGAGCCCCCTGCCCACCTTTAGGCAGTTGTACTAAGATAGTCCGAGGGGGTCATTCTCTGGTGCCAACCTTTTGGGGTGAAGGTTCTGGAAGCGGGGACACCTGGGGGAGGGAGCATCCTCCCTCTTCTGCTCTGGGCAAGTGAAAACCTCTCTGAACCTCTGTGTACAGATCTCTACCAGGGGATATTAACCACTAAGCTGAAAATGGGAGTCCATCCAGCGATGCCCCAGCAGAAAGGCCTGCCACCCAGTAAAAGAACCAGCCACCTTGTGCAGGGTCGGGCGTACAGTGGTGAGCACAGCCGACGTCCAAGAACCGGCCACCGAGAGCCTTCCAGGGCACAATTCTACCCGGACACACGGGGCTGCCATGAGTCAGGAGTGTCAACTGGGCGAGCGGCGGGTTGGTAAGTGGTAATATGGGCGTACCACCCCAAGGACTTGGCTATCAGGAAGTCCTCGGCTGCTGTGCACACAATGAAGATTTAGACATGACTGGACTGTGAGCCTCAAAGGGGCGGGTAAGTCACAACCCAGGCACAACAAACAGCCTCTAAGGTAATGGTTCTCCACCTTCCCACGCCGCGACCCTTTCATACAGCTCCTCGTGTTGTGGTGACCCCCCAACCATAACATTCTTTTCTTTCTTTTTCTTAAATCATTTTATTGGGGGCTCGTACAATTCTTATCATAATCCATCCATCCATCGTGTCAAGCACATTTGTACATCTGTTGCCGTCATCATTCTCCAAACATTTGCTTTCTACTCTAGCCCTTAATATTGGCTTATTTCCCCCCTCCCTCCTCCCTTCCCCCTGAACCCTTCATAATTAAAAAGTTATTATTTTGCCATATGTTACACTGTCCAATCTCTCCACCCCACCCCACCCACGTCCTCTTCTCTGCTGTCCATCCCCCAGGGAGGAGGCTATACGTAGATTCTTGTAATTGGTTCCCCAAACCATAACATTATTTTTGTTGCTACTTCATCACTGTCATTTTGCTACTGTTATGAATCGGGCGACCCCTGTGAAAGGGGTGTTCGATCCCCGAAGAGGTCACAACCCACAGGCTGAGAACCGCTGCTCTAAGGTGTAATGGGGAATGCCCCAAACATGGGACACATTGATTAAAAAAAAACCAACCAGATTCATAAGCAGCAGAATGACAGGACATTACTCTCAGCTGAGAGGATGTCACTCGCTTTTCCCTGCACTTGGTGGCCGCTTTTCCCTGCACTTGGTGGCCGTTGCGTTTCCAAGGCCTACCAGCACCTGCCCTCCCTGGAAGCAGTCCGGCTGACCACCGCCCCACACCAACGGCCTTCTTTGTAAGGCGTTGACAGGACGTCTCCCCCGGGTCTGGTAACATGGGCTCTTGCTGAATACTCGCTTTATTGCTTATGGGGTTTGAAGGTGCAGCTCTCTCCTGTGGAAGCTCAGCAGGGCCCCTCCTGCGTGAGTTCTCACCACTAACAGCCGACGTGAGGTGGGAGCGAAGGGGTTATGATTTAACCTTCACCCCTACACACCGGTTCGACGGTGGACGGCAGTGAATCAAACCCAGGCGTTACAAACACAACTCCATGGATGGTGTCTTTGACCGTTCCCTGGGATTTGCTTAAAACGCCCACAAGGCAACGAGCAACCAGCAGAGGAAGTGACCTCTCGGGCCAGCTGGAGGCAGAACTGGGCTAGACCCAGGCCTGCTGGCTGCAGGTGAACTTCTCACCTGACGCCGGGCCTCACCACCTTCATGGGGAAAAAAACAAACTGGTCTGAGCTGGGGGGGCGGGGTCCTGACCTCAGGCCAGGCCCGGGGCACAAGGTGAAGCCGGCCGCTAACAGAAAGTTGTGCGGAAGAAAGCCCTGGTGGCGCACTCCTGCAGCGCCACAGCCCAGGAGACCCCGTGGGGCAGGCGACTCGGTCACCCGGAAGTCCGGCTCCACCTCAGTCTACACTATCTATACGCCCCCTCGCGCGGGGTGAGCCTTGCCTTTGTTTGGGGGGGCTTTTCCCTGACCCCCAAACTTGGGGACAGGTCTGGCTGGACAGGTGGCTGCTGAGGGGTGACCGGTGGGCGAGACGGGGCCCGAGGGTGGTGACCATGCCCCCCACAGCGTCCCAACGCTCGAAGGGCCCCTCTCCTCAGGCCTCGCCCCCAAGGTCTGCGCCCCCCCCCCGCCACTGTCCCTCAAGCCTCCCCGAGGGGGTGGCACCTACCCCGGGGCCCACGCTTTGGGAGAAGGAGTGGACGACGCCGCCGGGCCTCACGTCGAACGCCACGGTCGTGGGCTCGGACACCGCCTCGGCCGACCGCAGCGCCACGGCCGCGAGCAGCAGCGCGGCCCACAAGCCCGCGCCGCGCCGCCTCCCTCCGCTGGGCGCCGCCATGTTGGGCTCGGGTCCGCGGAGCCTGCGCGGCGGACGGGGCGCGGCGAGGGACCCGTGGAGCGCTCGGCGGAGGCCACGTCTGCGTCTGGGAGCACGTGACGCGCGCCCCGCCCCCTCTGCCGTAGGGACGCCGCTTGGGGGCGGGGCCTGGGCGCGAGCTCTTCCGTTAGCGGCGCGACCGAGGCGGGAGCGCGAGGGGCGGCCCGGGCATCCACCTCAGAGCGGGAACCGCGGACGGAGTCGAAAATGGACCGAGGAAGATGGGACGTGGCACGGGCGATTTGCATTATACCCGGCTGCCCGCCCACAGACTTCATATCTGGTCTCCGTGTTGGCTCGATTCCCACCCCTAGCCTGGCTTGGCTCCCTCGGAGCCTCCGGGTGGGCTCGAACCACCAACCTCTCAGTAGGCCGTGGAAAACCTGACCGTTGCGCCACCAAAAGCCCCTCATTAATTACGAAGGGGCTAAAAACCAAGCGGACATCATCTAACCTCAGAGGTAACAAGGATGCAGTGCCCCCAGGACCCGGCGACCCCTCAGTGACCCCATTGTCATAAACTCATCACGCTGTCACCAACCCACAGCCACCCCGCATGTCCCCGTAGAACCGCGCTCTGCACATAAGGTTTTCAGTGGCCGGTCTTTCCGGACAAGACTGCCAGGTCTTTCTTTTGATGTGCCAACTAGGCGGACCTGCACCCACCACCCTCTGGTGAGCTTGGCACCTTTAATGGACTGCACCACGCAGCGACTAGATGACATCTTGTTCTCCATGGACTGGCTTGAAGCATTCTTTTTGTTGTTGGGTGGCAGAGATTCTGTGATTTTTCAACTGGTCTCCTCACTTTTCTGTGCGTCATGCCTCCGACTCTGATTACGGCCCAGACACTCTTTAAATCTGCAGTGGACATTCCAGGGTGATGGACCAATAACACACTGAGCCCTCTTATGCTTTGCACCATGTAAGACAGGGAACTGAGTTCCTTTATAATCAGCCAGGCCAACCACAGGTCAAAACAAAGGTAGGCACAGGGCCTGAACAGAAACTAAAACAGGCAGAAAGATGAACCGATGCTGAACCTCACACACGAGACATTGGAATTCAAATGTCAGTGAGATTGCAAGTTTCATTTACAAGATTGGCAAAGAATGAACTTGAAGGTGTTGAAGAGCAAGGAGATCACTTTGAGGACTGTGGTAGGTAGTTAAATAATCTGTCAACTTGCCGTGGGGTGGAGTCTAGCCTGTCAATCAGGTCGCAGCTTGATGACCTCATTTGGGAGGAGCAAATGGAGATAAAAATAGCTCACTGGAAGCCAGACACAGACAGGCTCACTCCCTACAAGACATTCCTGTTGACTAGCCACATGGATAAGATGACCAGATGTCCCGCTTTGGGCAGGACAGTCCGCTTTTTAACAATTTTTCCCGCATCCCGCCAGTGTTTTTTTAAAAGTCCCGATTTTTGGAAAGGATGCACGACAAGCTAAGGTATACAGTTTTCGGCTGCCATGTGGCTGTTTCGCCTGGATATGAGTTTTATCAATGGTGTCCCGCTGGTGCCCTTTAAAATCTGGTCACCTTACACATGAAGCTACATGTATAAAATCAGAGCCCTGGAGCTGGAGGAACCATGCAGAGACCCACACCAGTGCTGCTGCTGTCACCACCACTGGAACCACAGACCGTTCACCCACTGGCCTGTTATCTTCCCGCATTTGGTGTCATTGCATGGCTTCATGAGTCTAAAGAAGAATTTATGGATATATGAGGTGATACCCGACTTAGAGACTTGATTTGGACTAGAGTGGGATGGTGTCTTATTTTTTTCATTGTTTTTTTGACTGGGATGTTTACTTAATGCACAATTGCTCTTTGAGATCAAGTTCTCTCTTATACACATATGAGTGTCTACGAATTTGTTTCTCTCATCAACCCAGACTAACACAAGGACTAAGGTGAGCCTGCCCAAACCATGGTGCCTCCTATGCATGTGAACGTTGAACGTTGACTGAGGAAGACCCAAGAAGAATCGATGTGTTTGCATTGTGGTGGTGGGGAAGACTACTGAAAGTACCACAGCCTGCCAAAAGAGCAAACAAATCTGCCTCAGAAGAAACACAAACAGAAATGGGCCTTAGGCGCCTGGAGGGCAAGGCTCACATACTTCGGATATGTCATCAGGAAGGACCCGTCTTTGGAAAGGGACATCACGGTCGGTAGGGTAGAAGAAGGTCGGTGAAAAGGAGGAAGAGCCTTCTCTGTAAAGACCCTGGGCGAGATGGGCCGATCCAGTGGCTGCAACAATGGACTGGGGCCTAACGAGTGTGAGGATGGCGCGGGACCGGGTGGCGTTTCATTCTGTTGTACTTAGGGCTGGCTGCTGTGAGCTTTTGTTTTACAAGCTGGACAGAAAAAGCTTGCCACACCTGCTTTAAAGGAAACAAACAGTGTGGAATAACATGTGTCCACTCCTGGGAGTGGTAAGATAAATGATAGGGCCTGCGCAGGCCCTCGTATTAACAGAGGAAGCTAGTGCAAGGGTACACCATGGACGGCCAGAAGAACAAACTAATCTGCCTCGGAGGAAGTACAGCCAGAGGGCACCTTAGAATCAGGGGTGGCAACACTTCATCTCAAGGGCTTTGGGCACATGATCATGAGGGAGCAGTCCTGGAGAAGGGCCTCATGCTTTGTAAAATGCAGGGTTTGTGAAAACGAGGAAGGCCCGCTATGAGATGTATTGACCCAGTGGCTGAAACAATGGGCTCAAACATATATATATATATATATATATATACATATACATATATACACACACACATATATACATATATAATTTTTCTTCTGTGTGTAGGGGGTTGCTATGAGTTGGAACCAACTGGACAGCACCTGCTAGGAGTGTGATGATGGGGTTCATTCTCCAAGATAGAAACTTCAAAACCAAAGGTAAAGATACCTATATATAGGTTCTGGCATCTGTGGTGGCTATATTGTCCCAAATTAAAAACAACAGCAACACACAAATGTAATTTGTTTTGTGAATTTGTAAACTCATACATACGGCCTAAGCATGTACCAAGGTATGTGTAGCCATATCATGTACACGAGGCTTTGGCTAGTTTGGGTCTGTGAGCCATGAGGATTTCAAACACCATCAGAGTCGCTCACAGTAGGACAGGTGTCATCAGAGCTTCCAGAGTGAGACTAGCAAGAAAAGCCAGGTGATCTCTTTCTGAAAACCAGCCAGTTGAAAAGTCTATGAATCAGAATGGAACCTTCTCTGGTGGGTAAGTTATAGTGTCTGCACATGGTGTAATCGAATGCATGCACTAACAGCTGGAAGATGAGCTCCTAGATCGGAAGGCACTAAAATATGTATCACTTACTGAAAGCCTCATGAAAAGAACTCGAACTTTGTCAGGGGTCAGGCCCAGGAGACCAGCCCCTCAGGTCAGAAAGCACGCACAACATGACTGAGAAAGCGCTGCCTTCTCAAAGCAGAGTTGACCATAATGATGTGAATGGAGTTATAAAACCTGTGGGAATAAAGACATAGAGTGTGACTCAAAATGAGAAGAAACAACTGTGAATATCAACAATTGATGCTTAGAATGTACAGAGAATGAATCTAGGAAAGTTGGATGCCGTTCAGAATGAAATGGAATGCATAAAAATTCATACTTTAGGCGTGGAGCCGAAATGGGCTGGTATTAGCCACTTAGAATCAGAAATTACTGGGAATGACCCAAGAGGAATGGCTTTGCATTTGACAAAAAGGACATTTCAAGATCTATCTTGAAGGACAATGCTGTCTGTGATGGGATTCTATCTCTCCGAACAGAAGGAAAGTCAGTTACTAACAGCTATCATTCACATGTCTGCACAATCACTAAAACTAGTGAGGAGAACATTGAAGCATTCCACCAGCTTCTGCAGTTTGAAATGGATCAAGCACGCAATCAAGATGATCATTACTGGCGATTAGCATGCAAGAGTTGGAAACAAAGAGGAAGAGCGGCAGTTAGATCTTGGTGATAGAAACAAACTTGGAGATCGCATGGTAGAATTTTGCAAAATCAATGGCTTCATTACAAATAACTCTCTTCAACAACGCAAAAGGCTATACACATAAACTTGTCTAGACGGAATGGACAGAAATGCAATTGACTACATCTGTGAGGAAATTGACTACAACTGTGAGAGGAGATGATGGAGAAGCTTTAGTAGCAGCAGCTAAAGGCAGGTCAGGAGCAGACTGTGGGGTAGACCATTTTGCTCATCTGTAAGTTCAAGTTGAAGCTGAAGAAAATCAAAACAAGTGCACGAGAGCCCAAACTGACCTTGACTCTACCCTACCCAAATTTCTCGATTATCTAGAAAACGATTTGCTGCACTAAACACTAATGAACGGAGACCTGATGAGCTTGGGGATGGCATCAAGAAAAGCATTCATCCCCCCAGAAGAATTTATTTCAAAGGACGGCATTGAATCTGCAGCTCCGGGAGAGCGACATATCTGATCAGAGCACACGGGAGCAGATGAAGGGGGAGAAGGAGAGAGTGCAGCACATCCTGGCCCAACAGACCTTGAGATCAATGTTCCCAATTAGAGCAGCCAATCCATAGAGAGGACCACATGCCGACCCCACTATGAGACATGACCCCCCCTCAAGGGCCCATAGCCCTACCGGGGACAACACCAGAGACACTGTGTGGGAATTGCACCCGATCTGATCCCGCCACACGGAGGCAAAACACTACGGGGGTGCAACAGAACAAGGGAACGGAGCAGCAAGTTTCCCAGGAAATGCTGATGGTAGACTTTGGGGCCAGGGCGTGGTGCCCTAACAGACTGGACTGAAAACTCCTAAAGGCTAACAAACAATCCTTGAATTAACTACAAGCTTTTCTTTCTTCTTGTGTTTTCTTTTTTTGTCATTGGTTTGTTGTTATTTTGTTGTATATTGTTGCTTGATTTTGCTCTGTCTTGTTTTTGTGCATGTTATTATCTCCACAGGCCTGTCTAAATAAGATAGGCTGGATGAACAATGTGGAGGAGAAAACAACGGGACTGACAGTTCCGGGGGGACATGGGAGAGGGGGAGGTGGGAGGAAAGGTAGTATTGTTAACAAACCCAGGAACAACAAATGATCCAAATCGGTGGTGAGGAGGATATGGGAGGCCTGGTAGGACATGATCAAGGGTAATGTAACCAAGAGGAATTGCTGAAACCCAGGTGGGGACTGAGCATGATAGTGGGACAGGAGGAAAGTCAAAGGAAATAGATGAAAGAGCTGGGAGGCAAAGGGCATTTATGGAGGTCTAGATAAATCATGTACATAAACAAATATATATATGAGAATGGGGAAATAGATCTATGTACATATAGGTTTAGTATTAAGGTAGCAGAAGGACATCGGGCCTCCACTCAAGTACTCCCTCAATGCAAGAATACTTTCTTCTATTCAATTGATGCTCACCTTCCTGACACAACCGCTGGAGACAAAGCGGGTGAATAAGCAAATGTGGTGAAGAAAGCTGATGGTGCCTGGCTATCAGGGGATGTAGCGTCTGGGGTCATAAAGGTTTGAAGGTAAACAAGCCTCCATTTAGCTCAGAAGCAACAAAGCCCACATGGAAGAAGCACACCAGCCTGTGTGATCATGAGGTGTCGAAGGGATCAGGAATCAGGCTTCATCAGAACAAAAAATCTTATAGTGAATGAGAGGAGCTGTGCGGAGTGGAGATCCAAAGCCCATCTGTAGGCCACTGGACATCCCCTTACAGTAGGGTATTCAGGAGGAGATGAGCCAGTCAGGGTGCGATGTAGCAATGATGAAAAATACAACTTCCTCTAGTTCCTAAATGTTCTCCTCCCTCCCCACCCCACTATCATGATCCCAATTCTACCTTGCAAGTCTGGCTAGACCAGAAGATGTACACTGGTGCAGATCGGAACCAGAAACACAGGAAATCCAGGGTGGATGATCCCTTCGGGACCAGTGGTGTAGATGGCGATACTGGGAGGGTAGAGGGAGGGTGGGTTGGAAAGGGGGAACCGATTATAAGGATCTACATGTGACCTCCTCCCTGGGGGACAGACAACAAAAAAATGGATGAAGGGAGACGTCAGACAGGGCAAGATATGACAAAATAATTTATAAATTATGAAGGGTTCATGAGGGAGGGGGTTGTGGAGAGGGAAGGGAAAAACTGAGGAACTGATGCCAAGGGCTTAAGTGGAGAGCAAATGTTTTGAGAATGATGAGAGCAATGAATGTACAAATGTGCTTCGCACCACTGATGTATGTATGGATTGTGGTAAGAGTTGTATGAACCCCTAATAAAATGAGTTAAAAAAAGAAAATCATAAAGAAAGTACAAGGTCATTAAAAAGACAAGAAGGTAAGAAAGGGTCAAAGTGGATGTCAGAAGAGACTCCGAAACTTGTTCTTGATCGTAGAGTAACTGAAGCAGAAGGAAGAAATGATGACGTCAGAGCTGAACAGACAATTTCAAAGGGCAGCTCAAGAAGCTATTCAAATATTAGAATGAAATGTGCAAAGACCTAGAAAAAGAACATGCTCAGCCTACATTAAACTGAAAGGACTGAAAAATACAAGTGGAAAGAACTAAAAAGAATTTAAAGTCTTTAATTGCAAGATTGAAAGATTCTATAGCCAAAATATTGAATGACGCAGGATGCATGGAAAGATGATGGAAAGTGTATGTAGTCACTGTACTTAAAAGAACTAGATGATGAAAATAACTTATCAAGGGCTCACAAGGGGGGGGGAGGGGGGCAGGGAAAAGAGCTGATACCAAGGACCCAAATAGAAAGTAAATGTTTCGAAAATGATGATGGCAACGTATGTACAAATATGCTTGATACAACTGATGGATGGATTTTTATAAGAGCCCCCAATAAAATGATCTTTTTAAAAAAAGAACTAGGCGACATTCAGTCGTTTCAGGAGGGAGCATGTGAGCAAGAACCAATGGTGCTGAAGGAAGAAGTCCAAGCTGCACTGAAAGCAATAGTCAAAATCAAGGCTCCAGGAATTGATGGTATACCAATTAAAATGTTTCAACAAGCTGGAGAAGCACTGGAAGCATTTACTCCTCTATGTCAGGAAATTTGGAAGATAGCTACTTGGCCAAGTGACTGAAAGAGATCCATATTTGTAGCCATTCCAAAGAAAGTGACCCAAAGATTTGGACAATTGGAGAGCAATATCATGCAAGTAAAACTTTGCTTAAGATCATCCAACAGGGGTTACAGCAGTACATTGATAGGGAGCAGTCAGAAGAGTCCAAGCCAGATTCAGAAGAGGATGTGGAACAAGGGATATCATTGCTGATGTCACATGGCTCTTGGCCAAGAGCAGAGAATATCACAAAGATGTTTACTTGTTTCATTGACTATGCCAAGGCATTAGACTGGACCGTGATAAACTGGATAACTTTGGGAAGAATGTGATTTCTGCAACAGTACACATTCGCCCTTTGAAACTTGTGCGTGAATCAAGAGGCAGTTGTGCAAACAGGACAAAGGAAAACTGCCTGGTTAAGATGAGGAAAGGTGTGTCAAGGTAGAATCTTCTCACCATACTTATTCAGTCAGCAAGCTGAGCAAATCATCAGAGCAGTGGACTTTTATGAAGATCGTAACACCAGGATTAGAGGAGGGCTTAAACTTCAATATGCAGATGTCAGCTTGCTTGCTGAAAGTGAGGGGGACCTTAAGCACTTGCTGATGAAGATCAAGGATTGCAGCCTTCATTATGGATTATGATTTAATGTAAAGAAGACCAAAATCCTTGCAACTGGGCCAATAGGTATCATCATGAGCTAGGGAGAAAAGGCTGAAATCAAGGATTTTGTCTTGCTTGGACCCACAATCAATGCTCACGGACGCCGCGGTCAAGAGAATGAATGCTGCATTGGGCCGATCTGCTGCCCAAGACCTCTTGAACATGTTGAAGAGCAAGGATGTTCCTTTGAGGACTAAGGTGTACCTGACCCAAGCCAGGGTATTTTCAATAGCCTCCCATGCATGTAAAAGTTGGCCACTGAATAAGGAAGACCGAAGAATTGATGCACTTGAACTATAGCGATGCAGAGTATTGCAAGGACCAGCATAAAGAATCAGCACACGTCTTGGAAGAATTACAGTCAGAGTAATCCTCAGAGGCAAGGATGGCGAGATTTCATCTTACCTATTTTGGAAGTGTGGTCAGAAGGTCATCATGCTTGGTAGAGGGGCTGTACAAAGACCTTCAACAAGAAAGCCTGACACTGGCTAGAACAATGGGCTCAAACATGAACAGTGGTGAGGAAGGCCCGGGCCCAGGTAGTGTTTTGTTCTGTTGTACACAGGGTTGCTATGAGTCAGAACCAGCTGGACTACAAGGAGCTTGAGCAGACCTGCAATCATGAGATGGCACAGGAAGGGGCAATGATTCATTTTGGGCTTGGGCAGCTTTGAATCAGAGGTGACTCAGATGAACCGTTCACCCCCACACCGTGTTTACCTTCGTATGTGCACAAGTGTTCCTGGAAGGGCCTCTAGGGCAGAAGTGGCGTCTTTCCCCTATATCTTAGAAGTCCTTTTGTGTCCTTGAGTTTCTCATGGTGTTTTTTAGCCCATTGAAAAGAAAAAAAGGTGGAGAGGAAGCTTGCAAGGGTTCATGCACTTGGCCCGTCTCTATTCACCTACAGCAGCCCAGGGTTGTCAGGAGGTGGCCAATTCCCCCAATGAGCAGCTGCCTCATTTGCCAGGAGACCAGAACCGGGTGGTGTCCGGCTACCAGGGTCAACAAAAGGGGTGGGTGATGCGGAACAGAATCTCAGACTGTAAAGGAATTCAGACTTTCTGGGACCACAGAGGTGGGCTAGACTCCTGAAACTGTGGCTCCAGAAAAAACTTAAACCTGAAGTGGAGAATAGTATCTCCTTGACACCTCCTATAATCAGACAATGGTTTGGCTCAATGGGCAACGAACGCCGGCCTCCAGAGTTGGACTCGTTTAAGGCACATCTACTTGGTGTTGCTAAGAGTCGGTGTAGACGCGATGGCGCTGGGACTGATCTTGTGGTATGAGGGCTCAAGTTGGCAACAGCAACTGGGAAGGTTTGATGGGAAGTGAGCTTGCTAATGGGGACCCAGAGTTTGGAAGAGGAGGGTGAAGAAGGCCACACACCTTGAGGAATATCATTGGTATGCACACTTGGGGTTGGTCTATGTTCGGCTCTGTATATTTCAACCATAAAGGAAAGGACTCAATAGGCTGCCGGGAAGGACATGGAGTGAGCAGGCCAGGGAATGAATGTCTGGTCAGGCAGGTGGCAGCTGCCAGCGTTCCCCTTGGCACTGTGGTTGTTGCGACAGATCACAGGAAGCAGCTGCTTTTCACGGCCTCAGCCCATGGTAGTACACTAGGCTGGTTACGTGTTGTGCTAAGCACCTCACGGTCAGTGGTTCGACACCTCCAGTGGCCGATACAGACTTTCTGCTCCCGTCAAGAGTTCGTCTCAGAAACCTATCGGGTCAGTTCTAGCCTGTCTTATGGGATCGCTGAGTCGGAATTGACTTGATGGCAATGAGTTTGGTTTGGAAGTTGAGACAGACCATCCCACAAGGGCAGAGACAGCCCACAGAGCATCTGCCACGAGGGGGCACTATGATGAAGTTGTGGGTTAGTCTGAGGTTGGACCAAGTCGCACAGTGCTGCCCGCACACTGCCTGTTCTGTGCCGCTGTGGACACAGGCTCTTGTAAGGGACCTGGGTTGGCCACGGCAAACTTGGAAGCAGCGAGCCGGTGATGGCTTTCTGTCAATCTGGGACTCAGTCTCTTCCATGAAGCCCTCCTTGTTATACATGGAATTGCAACCCTGTGAAAATGTGGGCTGGAATCCAACCCCCTACAGCAGTGGATGTATCTAATAGGATACAATAAGCTTACATGTAATGTAACCCAGCATAGCACGGTGTTGTGTAAGTGCAATCTACTGCGAAGCAATCAATCCACTGTGGTCAGTCGAGTGTAGGGTGAGCTGAGTTTGATCTTCTCTGTTATATAAAAACCTACAAACACACACACACACACACACACAGATTCACACACACACACACAGATTCACACACATGTAGAGACAGGGACTGAATGGGAGTCAGGGTTGTCAACTATGAAGGACAGGAGGTGGGTTGTATGTGTCCAGAATCGGGGCTTCCAGCTTCCAACACGACAAGGAAATACGTTTCTGTCCTTTGAAGCTCCCCCCTTGCGGCCTCTGTGCCCGGGCAGCACCAGGGCAGCCGGTCAGCAGGCAGGCAGCCAGGGCTCCATTTGGAAACTTTTAATGCGTCTACTTCTTACACACATAATTATAAAAGAATAGGAATTGACAAAAATATTTTCTTTCCATAATCTGTAGAGGTGGTTCGTTTCTGGGTTGCTTCTCTCCCGTTTCTCGGCCCACCCCCAGCAGATCTCTCAGCAGGGAGGGGGGGAGAGGGAAGGATAACCCTGAGGTGGGGGGGTGGCCACGCCCAGCCCCGGAATCGGACACAGGAGGGCGAGGCTGGGGAGGGGAGGAGCAGCCAGTTCGCAAAAAGCTTTGCAGGGCTCAGGCCACCAGCCCATTCAGCGCTGCGAGGGCAGGGCTGCGGGAGGGCGGGGAGACACCCCGTCCCCTGGCCCTGCTGGCTGCTGGTGGTCACTCTAGACTTTGGAAGAAGTGGAGCTCCTGGAGCATCCCTTGCTTTATCTTTTAAATAATTATGAAAAAAAAGCCTCCCCGACAAAATGCCGACCTGCAGTGGGGGCGGGGCTAAGGCCGCCCAGTGCGGACAGGGGGCGGGGCTAAGGCTGCCCAGTGCTGACAGAGGGTGGGGTTAAGGCCGCCCAGTGCTGGCAGGGGCTGCTGCTGGAGCTCAGGGTCCAGGGCGTTAGGGGCTGGCGGTGGGGGACTTCAGCATCTCCCCAAGTGTCTTCTGGCCGCCTGTCCTCTCCAGGGTCCTTCCAGACCTCGAGGAGGGGGGGCGGCGGCTGGGGAAGGTGCCTCTGGGGCATGGGCCTTGGCCGGGGCAAGGAAGCAGCAGCAGGCAAAAGAAACCCCCAGCATCCAGGAGCAGAACAACCAGTACCAGGCGCCTGCTCTGGGGAGGGGGCGGCTCTCAGGGCTGTGGACTGGAGCAGCAGGAGACCCGGTCCCTGGGCCTGCTCCCGTGGTGGCCAAGCCACTTGTGCTCTTCTGAGTCAGGCGGTAGCGCCGGGCAGGTGGGCTCAGAGGTACTCCTGTAGAAAGTGCAGCAGTGTGATCTCATAGTGCTCACCAGACTCGGGGCAGCGGATACTGTGTCTCTCGTTGGGGTAGATCTGTGGGGAGAGGGAAGGAAGCGTTAAGAGAATGAGGGTTCCCCTTCCGGCTCTGGACACCCCGGCCCTGCATCCTCCTCCCGGGGCAGAAAGGAAAGGGGCACATGTTCCAGAGCAGAAGGAGCAGGGTTCAAATCCCACTCCTGACACCGACTGGCAAACCCGGGGCAGGTCGCTGCCTCCCAGACGGCGGTCTCCTCACGGGAGCCATCTTTATGGGGGTCCCATGAAGGGACGTTCAAAAACGCAGGGGCTTGCACCCGTCAAACTCAGAAAGAGCTCTGCCCTTCCAAGCCTGCTCAAGAATGCGTTCTGCACTGGCCTCTGCGGAGAAGCCAGCCAGTTCATGTGACCAAAAGGCCACCTTTGCCCCAAGCTGCCCCGTGTCGGGTTAATCCTCCCCAAAGGGGAGGGAGGTGGTCATCTCTAGGGAGGAGCAGTAACAAGTTGCTGCCCAGGCCCTGAGTTCAGGCTACGTGTGCGTGGTGTGTGCACATGTGCGCTTGCGTGTACACACTTGGGGTTTCAGACGGAAGGAGGGCCGGGTCTGTTTCCTCACTGGAATTGGCAGCTGGAAGGACAAGAGACCTTTCCTGGCCTCTGACTGACAGCGAGTTGGGTTGCTGTGCCTTCTCTGGCCCATGACTCTGGGAGAGCACCCCGTCATTCCTGCTCCACTGGCGTCCACACACCTACCCTCCCAGGACCTGCTGCCCGCAGCCTCAGGGACCCTCCCCTCCCTCCCCATCTCTCTCCTCTCTGCCATCCTCCAGGCCCTGCCCCTGCCCTTCCCAGACCCTGAGCAGAGGTCAGGCCCAGCTGCTGCCCATCTGCACCTGTCCATCTCTTCACCTTCTCCACCCCTCCTTCCTCAGGGCTGTGGGCACAGAGTGGTCATCAGCCCAGGAGCCCACTGGAAAGAGGTGTGGACAGGAGGACGTGCCCGGGCTGCTGAGTGCGTCATGGGAGGCTCGGGTCCCACTACTCAGGGAACTGGAACTCCCTGTGCAACGACTCCTGGCTCCCTCCCTCTCCCCTCGCTTGGGTAGGCCACCTGCCTGCCCAGCGCATCCCAAGGGCCCTGTGCTCACTGCACAGATGGGCAGCCAGGCCCGGGATCACCTGGGGAGGGAGTGGGAGTGAGAGGAGGGGCAGTCCCTGGGAGGGTGGGCAGCCAAGGTGGGACACTCGTGGCACCCTCTCTGCCAGGGTGTCCACCACCCCAACCCCCACCCCAGCCTATCGCTCTGAAGCCTATAGCTTCCTGCCCCTTCAAGGAACTCTGCTCAGACCTCACCAGGCACTCCATACCCCGTGTGTCCTATGAACACATCTTTCAGCCTGGGTGACCTGTGTGTGTGACCTTCGTGTCCCCAGGGCACCTGAAGCACTGACCATGTGCTGGGTAGACAGGAGGAGGGCTGTCGAGGTGCCAGCGCAGTGGGCATCTGAGGGGAGAGCCTCAGAAGCCAGGGGGTGGGGTGGCTCTGGGTGCCCACTGCCTCTCCCCATCCCCAGGGCCTTGCTGCTCTTCGGGTGGGTGGGTGCACCCAGGGGCCACCCACCTGGAGCTGGTAGGGCTTCCCTGCCCGGATGAGCTGGGAGACAAGGAAGTTGGTGTGGAAGAAGTGTACGTTCTCGTCCAGGAAGCCGTGGAGGATGAGCAGGCGGTTGGGCCTGGAAGGCAGGAAGGGGAGAGGGTCGGAGGTGACATGTTGGGGTCACTAGGCAGGGCTCCCTGCTGTCTGCTCCTGTCCTCATTCATCAGTGGGAGATAACATTCCAGAAGACAAGTCTGGGAACCTTCTGGAACAGTGCTATCCTGCTACATGTGACCAATGGGCATCTATTACGTGGCTAGAACGTTGGAGGACCCGAGTTTAATGAAAAGCAAAACAAAACAACTCCCCCACCCAAAAAAAAAAGCCACAGACGGCTTGAAGCTGAGATTTACGGGGCCTAAGACGGACCGTTGTAAAGCGAACTCGGGGATTTTAGCATGCTCTTTTCTGACGCTGTGGAGCCCGCTGCGCTATGGGGTTCTGCACTGCTCACCCCCTCACCGCCCCCGTGGTGAGAGGCCTGTCTCAGCAGCAGGGCCTCTACCCACACCCCCCCAATCCCTGGGACCGCCGTCTGTCTGCAGCACATGGTGTTCCCCAGGCCGTGATTAACGGAAGCTCAAGTTTAAACAGCCTTGCTTGGGCTTCAAGGGCAGGTGCTGAGTGCCAGGTCTCCAGCCTGGCTAGGCCCCAGGGTCCTATGGAGCCCAGGGAGCCGACCTCGGTGAGCGACGGGCAGGGACTATGGCATTGACGGCAGGGGTGCCATGCAGACACGGGCAGCCCGAGCACATCCCAGGTGGAGGTGGGCTGACAGCAGGCTGGGTCATGCTCAGGGGAGAAGGCTGTGGGCAAGCAGGGCGGCCTTACTCATTGGGGAGCTTCTCCACGTGCAGGGCCACAGAGCCCGCCTCGTAGCCCTGCTGGTTGTTCCCGGGGACGTCCATGTAGCGCTCTGTGTAGCCCGTATCGTAGGCCATCCAGATAGTGACGGGGGCGCCCGCGATGGCGACCTGAGCAAGGAGGCGGGCGGTAGAGAGACATGGGCGTCAGGCCAGAGGCTCGTGCCCGCAGGCCCTGGGACTTGGAGCGTGCATGCACCCGGGAAGGACCTGATGTGTCCTTTGGTGGGACAGGGCACTATGGGGGGGCCACTGGGGCCAGGTGTGGGTGCCTCCCGGGGGTGAGGGGCCACGTCCCACCCTCTGCCACCGCCTCCTCATCGCCGCCGCCGCCCCGGGCCCTTGGACAGTGGCGGCCGGCCAGGACCCCTCCCCGCGCCTCTGCACACCGCGCCCCACCTCTGCCCCTCCGAGGCTGGTCCTGGGCTCAGCCTGCCACAGAGAGCTGCCGGTGGGGTTGGGTGCCGCCGCCAGACGCCGTCCTGGGATCAGCAGCGGCGGGCAATGAGGAGGGGGGCTCGTTCCCACGGGACCACTGTGGGGAGAAAAGCCACGTGGCAAGGACCCAACCAGGCACCTCCCCGTGGACAGGTGGATTCCGAGGGGCTGGGGGGCAGCACGTGGCTGAGGCCCGTCCAGGCGGGACCCACCTTGAACACCTGCGGCCTGTGGATCAGCCCCATCAGTGAGAGGAAGCCCCCGTAAGACCAGCCGTGGATGGCAACGCGGCCGAGGTCAACAAAGCCGTACTTCTCAGCCACGAACTTCAGGCCCTCCACCTGGTCCTCGATCTCCACCTGGCCCTATGGACGAGGCCGCACAGTTTGGGCACCTCCTCTGGGCACACCGCCATGGCCGCCTACCCCGGCCCCAAGCCCCAACCCTCTCTGGCAGACCCCACCTGATCTCTGGGGAAGCCAGGGTGCTGGGCGGACATAGTCCCAGCCCTGCCCGCCCACCAAGGCTCAGTGACTCTGGGGAAAATCCTGGTGCCCTCTGGACCTTAGTTCTCTCTCCAATGTGAGCAGGAGCCCAGGCAGAGCGGACTCAGGGTTGGGAGGACACGGGGGTGTCCTGCACTCCGAAGTCTGGCCCACGCTGACCCTTAATCCACAGGGGGTACCACCGCCAGTGCCATGTTTACCCTACCTCCACCACCTCCACCATTACAACCATCACTTCATCACTACCCCCATCAGAACGTCACTACGATCGCCTCCATCTCCACCTCCACCACCACCTCCACCTCCACCACCACCACCATTACAACCGTCACCTCATCACTATCCCCATCAGAACGTCACTACCATCGCCTCCATCTCCACCACCATCACTATTACCACCACCACTTCCACCATCACAAACACCACTACAACCACAATCACGACAATCTCCACTACAACTGCCATCACCACCATCCTCACCACCACCCTCACCACCACCTCCACTACCACCTCCACCTCCACCTCCACCACCACCTCCACCTCCATCTCCACCTCCACCACCTCCACCACCACCTCCACCTCCACCTCCACCTCCACCTCCACCTCCACCACCACCACCACCACCACCTCCACCTCCACCTCCACCACCACCTCCACCTCCACCACCACCTCCACCTCCACCTCCACCTCCACCTCCACCACCATCAGGACCATCATCTCCACACCACCATTACCTCCACCACCACTACCATCTCCTTCACCAAAATCACCATCACCACTACACCCGCCACTACCACCATCATCATCACCATCACCATAACCACCATCACTATCACCACCACCATCACAATCACAACTACCACCACCATCATCACCATCATCAGCAGCACCATAACCACCATCACCACCACCTCCACCTCCACCACCATCATCACCAGCACCATAACCACCATCACCATCACCACCATCATCACCATCATCATCAGCACCATAACCACCACCACCACCTCCACCACCATCATCATCACCACCTCCACCATCACAATCACAACCACCACCACCATCATCATCACCATAACCACCACCTCCACCACCACCACTTCTAGTAACATCTTCACCATCACGCACACCAACCCGATCGCCACATTATCCCTACCATCCACACATCACTGCCACCACCCCCACCAGGGTTTTCACTGCCATTACCATCACCTCCGATGCCACGTTCACCACCATTACTCACGATCATCATTACAACTATGACATTACATCACTCCCACTCCCATCGCCCCCACACCCTCATTTTCCCCGAGGGCACTGCTTCTCTGGGCACTGGCTCCTGTCTGCCCAGCCGTGAGCACCTCTGTGTCCCAGGTATGGCCCAGACCGGTGAGTCTGGCGGTGTCTGGATTGTAGTCTCATTATGCTACATGCTCAGGGGCCAAGGTCGAGTGCCTATGTCTCCCCACACGGTACAGATCAGAGACAAGCAGCAGTGAAATCCCGCCCTCCACCCCTGCCTTCCGAGGGTGGCTCCCAGGCCCGGGTCCCATTGCAGTGCACGCTGTGAGTGTTACCATTTGGTTTTTCAGGGCCCCTTCGAAGCGCAGCCCCCGCTGACAGGAGCCCCGGCCGTCGATGACCACCACGGCGTAGCCCAGCGACGCCAGCGTGTTCAGCCGCAAGTACTTGATGCCTTTGAAGGAGTTGTTCACGAGCTGCACCTGCGGGGACAGGCGCGGTGGGGACTGTGCCTCAGCGCCAGTGAGGATGCACGACAACGGCCAGACCCTGGACGGGGGGCGCTAGGACCCCGCCCACCTGCACCGCTGGCCAGGCCTTTCTTCCCAGGTCCCT
This sequence comes from Tenrec ecaudatus, assembly GCF_050624435.1. Taxonomy (NCBI): domain Eukaryota; kingdom Metazoa; phylum Chordata; class Mammalia; order Afrosoricida; family Tenrecidae; genus Tenrec; species Tenrec ecaudatus. The sequence continues at coordinate 5,029,791 of NC_134530.1, forward strand.
CGGACCTGAGCTGCTGGCTGCTCACTACCAGGAACACCAAGCTGGTGATAGTCATGCCAGCGCTGTGGTGGCTGGGGGGGGGGGCTTGGGGCACAGGGATGGACAAGGCCTGCACTGTGCTGACCCTCCCTGGGCACCTGCCCCCCCCCATCTCTACTGCATGGCGATCTTATGCAGCAAATGCAGGGAAGCAGGGGAGCAGGGGTGTGGGGAGGGCATATCTCTGTGCATCTGGCCTAACAGCGCCTCCACCCCAACACAACCCCATGGCCTAACGTGTGGGAGTGGGGGTGGGGGGACAGAACCTTCTGGGCTGGGGTCATCCTGTGCACTGTGGGCTGCTGAGCAGCCTCCACACTCAATGCCAGGCCCACCCCTCCCCCAGTTATGAGACCCACATGTGTCCCCATGGGGGTCTGATCCAGTGCCCCCAGTGAGAACCCGACTGTCATTTTCTCGGAGAACCGGGCCCTGGGGCGGTGGGGGAAGGGAGGGTCCCAGGAAGCTGGGAGCAGAGCCTTGGGGCTTGGCAGGGCCTGATCAGATGTGCACCCACCTGGGGACCCCCGTACACGAAGAGGACGGTGGGGTGCTTCCTGCCGGGCTGCACAGAGTGCGGCTTGTAGACCATGCCGTACAGCGGCACGTCAGTGTGTGTGCGGAACTGGAAGATCTCGGGAGGCACGTAGTCCGGGGGGCAGCCTGTGGGTGCAGAGTGCAGCTGTGGGTACCATGGGCGCCACCATCTCTCCTGGTTTCAAACTCAGGGTCCCGGCAGGCGTGGTGACCCGGGGCCAGGAGTGGAGCCGGGTACCGCTGAGCCGACCCTGAGTCTGCAGGCTGGGACGCTCAGAAGGAGACAGCTAGGCCCTTCTTTCGAGGCACCTGGGGAGTGGGTTCTGAAGGCCCCGTGGGGGATCACTGTTGAGCGCTTCCCTGGGGGAGGGGCATGGGGCCACACGTGGGGCTGCTAACTGCAAGGTCAGCAGTTCAAAACCACCAGCCGCTGCTGCGCCGGAGCTAGACAGGGTTCTGTCCTCCCCTTGAACCTCAAGCCCTCTGCTCAGGGGCCGAGCGTGGTGTGTTTGCACCTGACAGGGTGCCCGTGCCCCGAGGTGCGGGCTGAGTGCGGTGGCCGGGCTGGCCGGGGTACTCACTGGCTGCCTCCATCATGCTGGCCCAGAGGCGCGGCTGCTTGTGCAGGGGGTCGCTGTCGGGCCCGCCCAGCTTGTACACGTGCACGCAGGGCGGGGTGCTCACGCTGCTATAGTGGCTGACAAACATGTCGAAGTGCTGGGGGGGGGGGCGGCAGCTTCAGGGAGGGTGCCACAGACTCCCGGACCCCGCCACCAGCCCACACTGAGCAGAGGAGCACTCTGGGGAGTCCGGCACCCCGCCCGGCAGGTGAGGCGGCTGAGGAAAAAGGCTGTCCTGAATGGGCGCCTCGGAGCCCCGACTACGGCGTGTGGACGAGGGCCAGGATGCCAGGGACAGAAGACGGATGACGGGGTGGCCAAAGCGAAGGGCACAAGAACCTGGGCTGGAAGTGCCCAGGACGGAAGTGGGATTGGACACAGGGACGTAAGGACACGAGGACGTGAGGAGGGGCTTGGGGACAGGTCCTCCCGGGGGCCCGGAGCCCACCTGGCTCATGGAGCAGCTATGGGAGAAGCCGGGCGTGGTGAGGCGCACGATCTCGCCGGCGGCCGCGTAGCTGACCACATAGAGGTGGTGCTCCAGTGGCGTGTCCTTGGTGGCCTGGAAGTACACCAGCTTCGTCTCCTCGTTGACCCAGATCTGCAGGGACGGGAAGCCAGGACATGAGCCCAGAGGGCCGGGTCCCTCTCCCTGCCCCAGGGCTGGCCTGCAGAGCCCGGAGGTGGTCTCCTAAAGCTCTTTGGTAGGAGAGGAACTGGAAGACCCCCATAGGGTCCCAAAGCTTGGGCTTCCAGGGGGTTTGGTGGCCCTGAAACTGTTAGGTAGCCGGATAGGGGGTTGCTCCACTCCATGCCCAGCGGTCCCCCTACAGGAAGTTGGAAGCTGATAAAGGCTAAAGGACACTCGCCAATTCAGGACCTGGAGCCAGGAAGGCAGTACACCTGGGTGGGCCCCAGTCCAGGCCAGGGGAGCTAAATCAGCCAATGAGGTCAACCAACACCATCGACCACGCTTCCCAGCGCAAGGCTCTAAAAAGGCTGGAACCGCGAGACACTCCCCCTCTCCCAGCTGCTCCTCCACAGTCCCTCGTGGCCATGCCCTGCGGTCCCTCTCTTTCCCGCCGCTTCTCTGCCTTCCCCACAGCTGCATCAGTCCCTCGTCGCCACGTGTGGGTGTGCGGAGTCCGGAGGGGGCCCGTGTTCTAGACTGTAACACCCTGAAACTTCTGTCCTTTATAAAAACCCACTTGGATCACAAACCAGGCTTCGGCGTGAGTTTGCTCTCGTCCCAAGCCAAGGACCGAGGCATTTTTCACCCGAGAAAACTAACAAAATCAGGCTGGCAGGAAGCAGGACACAGATTGGGTAGGGTGGCCCGGGGCCCACCATGCCCCTACGGTGGCCACAAGTACAGTCAGCCCATGAGCCCCAGTGGAGTACTGGGCAGGCCAGGTCAGCACAGGAAGCCTGGCCACCGATGTGGGCGGGACACCTGAGAGCCCAGTGGGGCCTCGAGCCCCTCCCTGAGACCAGGGCTGAGGGTTCGGTGGAGGCCGGGGCCCCCTGAGACCCAGGGGTGTGCAGAAACCAGGGAAAGGCGGACCCGGGCTAGGAGGGGTGCCTGGGAGAGGGGTGCACAGGGGCTCTGAAGGGCCTGTGGAGAAATCACATGGAAGAGGACGGGCTTCCCATTCCATCCCCCGACTTCCCGAAGCCCCATGTGGTGGGCCGGTGGTCCTACCTTGGAGCCGTGCCGGGCTAAGACCTCCCACTCGCCGCTGGTCAGGGCAACCTCCTCCGTGATGGCACATTTGAACTCGTCTGGAAGGTCGGAAGTAACGGAGGTGAGGGGGGCTCAGGGGGGCAGGGCACTCGGGCCCCGTCCCCTGCTGGCTCCAGGGGCCAGCTGAGCGGGCCCCACAGGGGCGAAACCAGGTGTGCAGCAGTCCCAGAACTGCGGAGCGAGCGGGACTGGCAGTTGCCGTGAAACAACCCTATTCTAGAAGCCTGTGCTGGCCACACCAGGCGCACTGGCAGAGCCCGGGAGCCTGTGCCGTGGTAGGGGTGATGGCACTGCCTCAGTGCTCAGCAAGCCTGCGGGGACGTCCTCACATGGCGCAGGTGCAGGCTGCCGCCTTGCTGGCTTTCTCAGGACGGGGACTCACCTGGCTGAGGGCACCCCCCCCCACCCCCGTGTCGGCTAAAGCTGGCCAAGAAAAAACACCCCCAGGGGACTTCCAGCCCACAAACCCAAGGGGAAGGGCTGACTGAAGGGGCTGACGGGACACCTTGGGCCGAGGCCAGGCCCGGGAGGTGGCCTGTGTGCATCCTGGATGCAGGAGACCTGCCCAGAGTCCAGAGTCCTGCTCCTCATTCTGAGGCTCTGAGGAGTGAGGGGGCCGGACAGCCAAACAGACCCCTTAAGCCGTGGCCCCTGCCTGCCTCTATAAGGCTACCTACCCCCTGCCCCGCTCTATCTCAGCTCCCAGGCTGACACCTCCACTCCCCAGGGCTCCATTGGGCCCAGAGGCCGAGCTTCTCTGTCCAGGTGGCATCCCTGTTCAGGGGGCCGGAAAGGTTCACCTTCCTAACCACTCAGCAATATTTCCACACCTGGTCCCCCTCAAGCCTGTGCTCACCCGGGCTCACGCACTGCTGCCCCTCAGAATACCCCCTGCCCCTCCTACTCGGGCAGGGCACCCTGGCCCGGCCTGGTGGGGGGGCTGGGACAGGCACGGCCCGCCACCAGGGTGCACAAGATTGGCTTAGGCTGGAGGGCCAGGGGTCCTCGTGGGGACATTGGTGGCTGTAACCGTGTGTGTGTGGGGGTGTGCTGTCAGCATGAAGTGCACAGGACAACCCCCACAGGAGTGCGCCAGAGTCAGCATGTGGGTAGGTGGGTGCGTGAGTGGGGGCTGTTATTTGGAAAATGTTGAGCTTGGCCCCTGCTCGCGTGGAACACCAGAATAAAGCCCTGCTGGTCAAATGATGTGAACCAGGGGGACCCTCCAGCCCCTGGGGTCTTCTTCACTCAGGGTGTGGATGTCAATATGGGCAGCGCCCCAGGATGGCAAGGACCAGGTGATCATGGGACGCAGGGTCTCCCACTAACTCAGGGGTCTTCACCCGGGACTGTGCCCCCCAGGGCACTGGGTCACATCTGGAAGCACCCTTGTCATGGGTGGGGATGAGGTGTACGACTGGCACTGTGTGGGTGGGGGCCAGGGGTGCTGTTCAACACTCCACAGTGCCCAGGACGTCCACCCACAGCAGTGCTGCACCCCTCCCCAGCCCCTCACAGCCACACAGGCCTCCTCTGTCCTTCCTGGGCCTGCCTCAGGGACACTGCACGGGCTTTCCCGGGACCCACTCCGCCGCTGCGCCATCTCCACCTGGGACAGCCCCATGGGCACCACTGGTACCAGTGCCATTGGTCCCGTGGCAGCTGAGGGAGGGCGCCTGTGAGCACCTCCCCCCACCCCCCGCCTTGGCTGTCCTGCCTGGCCGCTCAGTCCCCAGATGCCAGATGGGCCTCCTCTTCTCTTCACTCAAGGGTCCCTCCCACTAGTTCTCCCTGCTTTCCCCAGACACACCCCACCCCACCCCTCACAGAACATCCCCCAGAGTAGGGGCTGTTCCTTCCCTTTCTCTGCGTTTCACCGAGCGGCACGTTTCCTAAGGGGGCTGCAGAGTAACCACGGGGGAGCTGGGAGAGCTCTCTGGCTGCTCACCTCCAAGGCCCCAGACCACGCAGAAGTGAGGAGAGCTGGCTAGGTGCCAATAAAACTTTATTTACAAAACCAAGCGGTGGGCCAGATCTGGCCCTGGGTCAGAGCATCTGAGCCCTGGCTTGAGTACAGGCCCGGAGTCAGAGGGGGCATCAAAGTATGGGGAAGTGAGTGAGTGCCTGATGGTGCAGAGGGCACCCTGGGGCGCGTTGGGGTGAGCTCCCTGCTCAGGACCAGGTCGGTGGGTCATACCCACTAGCCTCTCCCTCAGAGAAAGGCCCAGAACATCCTGTCCTCGGCCTGCTCTACCTTGTCACCTGGGGATGCTCGGAGACCGACTTGGCTCATGGCCCTCAACATCCTCCTCAGACCCAGGACACCTGGTGGCACTGCAGTCCACCCGGCAGCCCACCTAAGGCAGGTCTACCGAGCAAGGCCTGGCGATGGACCATCAGGAGGGCAGCCTCGGGCTGCACAGCCAGTCCTGCTGTCACCTCAGCTCGCCTGTCCCCACCAGAACGAGGACGCCAGCTGAGGGAGCCCTGCCCGCCCTGAGCGGCTCACCTTCCGCAGGCTGCAGGGGCTGGGCCCAGTCGTAGCGGCGTGGCTCCAGCAGCACGCTGACCCGGTACAGGTGGCAGAAGCCCGTCTTGCACTCGTTGGCGCGGATGAAGCAGAGCTCCTGCGAGCCTGGGGTCTGGGGGAACGGGTAGAAGATGTCGTGCACCTGTGCGAGAGGAGGACGGGCAGTCAGTGGACAAAGCCGGCCCGATCCAAAGAGGCTGTCAGGACACAGGGCCGAGACCACCAGGCCAGGCCTTATGGGGTGGGGGTGGGTGGGGTCCATAGGGTGCTAGGGGCCAGGGCCACCTGACCATGCCTTTCAGGACACAGGGGCAGGGGAGCTGAGAAGGGGCCCCTCTTCCTCCACCCAGGCCTGGTCCGGCCTGTGACCACTGGGGCTGTGCTGGGTGGCCTTGCTCCCGCCCTTACGTTGATCCACACGTCGGTGACCTCCTCGTACACCACGTAGGGCCGAGCATGCTGGGGGACGGCCCTGGCGTAGGCTGCCTGCTGCTCCTCGTTCTCAGTGGCCGGGACAAACAGGGCCGGGGGCAGGAGGACCAGCTGCAGGTGCTGCTGGGCCCGGTCCAGGAGCATGGCCCAGGCGCTGCGGGGGAATGAAGGGGGGGGGGCTCAGTGGCTTCCTTTCCCGACTTACTCTGTGGCTGGTGCATGGGGACCCGTGTGGCTGAGTGGACTGCCCCGTGGCCTAAAGATTAGGACTGCCAAAAGCCTTTCTCCTAACCTTCCCAGCGTGTTACCTTCCAGGCTCCTGTTTCCTGGGGTGTTCTTCGTGGGGATCAGGAGGTGCTTCCCCACTGAGCCACCAGGGCACCCCTCTGCACCGCTAGACCCTCACTCGGTCACTCATTTCCTGATACTCCCCTAGTGCCCCTGACTCAGGCCTTGCTGATAGGACTCAGCAAATGCTGGCCCGCTGCTTGAGTTTGTAAACAAAGCTTTATTGGCATCTGAATGGTAACCACAATGGCCCCTGGGGCCTGTGCAGGAGCTAGGATCTCAAAGAAGGAAAAGGGCCGGTCACGGCCTCACCATGGCGTCCAGGGATCTGACCCCACCCAAACCTCACCAAGCACAGAGCAGGGGTCACCTTACTCCACAGCGCCAGGTCCCGAAAGCCCCTCCAGGTGTTCTGAAGCCCACACAGCTTCACACTCCCTGGCCCCTGCCTGACCCAGCCCCTTAGCCCACCCTCACCTGCCCACACTCGGGCAGAGCTGGCTGTCTGCCCTTACTCCAGGTGTGGCGCTGTGAGTGATTTAACATGGCCCTTCTCCTGTGGTCCAGGAGCCCTGGTGGCACAGCGGGTTACATGTTGGGCTGCTAACCGCAAGGTCAGCGGTTCAAGTTCACCAGTTGCTCCATGGGCGAGAGATGAGCCTGTTGACTCTCTCAGGAATTACAGTGCCAGAAACCCACAGGGAAATTCGACCTGTCCCGCCAGCTGCTAATCACCCTGTGGCAGGGTTGGTAAGTGTGGTTATGTAACACAGTCTTGAAGACCCCGGGTGCCCTGTACTCTGACCTGCAGGGTCACCAGGCGCGAGGGTCGCTGGGGCGGCCACAGGTTTGTGGAGACCCACGGGCCCCTGTGAGCCGGAGGGTCCACAGGATGGGGGGAGAGATGAACCAGCTCTGTGACCTCCGTGGGAGGATGGGGTAGGACTATGCAAATAAGGTGCTTCCGGCCCACCAGAGACACAAACTGGGACGGAGCCGCTCCGCGAGTCTCCCCCATTGTGAGTCTTGGCAGGAGCTGCAGTGTCATCCTTTTCCCGTGGAGCGGCAGGCAGACTGGAACTGCTGACCGTGAAGGGAGCGCAATGCAGCACGTTGCTGCCCACTGTGCCCCAGGACCACGCTCACAGGCGGACACAGCTGGGAAACACAAACAAGGTCCCTGGCTCCCAGGCCGAAGCACGCGTAACAACATGCTGGCATGTGACATCCCAGGGACACGGCTCCCAGCAACACGCCAGTCACCAGACGGCAAACTGACAGACAAGGGGTGGGTGGCGTGCTGTCGTGATCCCGTCGCCGATGTTCTCAAACACGCCAGCAGGGTCACCCAGAACAAACCGTTTTCGGCCGAGCTTGCTGACTGAGAACTGTCCACTCCAGAGGAATTTGCCAACGGAAAGAGCTCTGTAACGTCTGTCTGAGCAGGGGAGAGACAGGAGGGCCCAAGAGGCCAAGGAGAGGCCTGCCTGTGGACCCCTCTCAAAAGAAGCTGTCCTGACTGAAGAACTGTATTCTGAATAGTTCCTGATCCTGAACTGTGATCTGGGACTTCCCTCCCAAACCCAAACCCACTGCCCTTCACAGCGACCCCACAGGGCACAGCAGGACAGCCCCCGGGGGTCTTTCTCAAGCTCACGCTCGTGGGGTCTGTTCAACCCCTGGCGACCCTGCGGGGGGCGGGGGGGGGGAGCCATCCTGTTGGCTTCCGAGACGGTCACAGTTTGTAAGAATGGAAAGCCCCATCTTTCCCCGAGAAGTGGCTGCTGGGTTTGAACGCCTGACGCACTGTGCCACCAGGGCTCTGTGGTCCTTTTCTTACTGTGAGCTCTGTGCGGCCACGGAGGGATGCCTGAAGCCAACAGAGAAGCACAGAGCCCTGGGAGGGGCGCAGAGACACTTCCAAAGAGCCCGACCGTGCGCCTGGACCACGAGGGCAAGGCTGAGACACAACGTCCCAGCTGCCCAGGGAGCAGGCGGTACAGCGCGGGCGCAAAGGAGTAGAATGCCTTCCTGTGTGAAGTCTGTTTCTGCACCCAGTGTGGGAGAGGTGGTCGGAATGCCCAAAGGCCCCCCAACCAGACCGTTACCCCACGGCTGTCTCCTGACTGCTATGGCTCAGGGCTAACTGTGGAAACGGGGCGGGGTCACCCGGGGGGTTAGTTCAGGGGTTTCGTGTGCGCCCAGCAGTGTCTCCATGTCCCTGTGTGCACACCAGCGGAGGGCCCTGTGTCCCCGAGCCACACGCAGCCACTCACTAGGTGCCGTCCCGCGTCCAGCCGGCCCTGGCGATGTACTCGGCCTTGGGGAAGAGCGAGCTGAAGGGCTGTACCAGCTGCTTCTCCTGGGCAGAGACCACCTGCGGGGAAAGCCCACTGGTCACGGCCCGCAGCAGCACCTTGTCCACGGGGCCCTGGGCAGACTGCGCCCTGCGTGGGGGTGGGGGGTGTCTTTGAGGACCTGCCTGAACTTGGCCTGAGGTCTGAGCTTCAGGATGGGCATTTGTGAGGCCCCAACTCTGGAAGCTAGGGGAGAGGACTGGTCCAAAGCCGAGGGTGGCCACCGTCCTGAGGAGGCCCGCGGACACGCGTGCTGGGAGACCCCATGCCCTCCACGCCCCGGCTGCCTGAGCTCCGCACCGCATGGTTCCCACACTGAGGTGAGCAACGGTCCAGGGCCAGGGGCGTCTGCCTGAACACATGCTTCCCACCACTGACCCCCAGGACGCTCACCTTTCCCTGGCCGTCCGTCTGAAATTCTGCCAGCTTCAGGGCAATCCTAGGGTTCTTGCTGCCTGCAAAGCAAGCGAGCGAACAGGGTGGGCATGTGGCAGGTGTGGCTTAGTGTGCCAGGGCCTCGCGCCTGCCCCGGGGTGTCACCCTGTTACTCTCTGGTGGCACTCTGCCTAGCTTCCATCAATGTACACGGGGTGGTGGGGGTGGTGGTGTCCCTGGCCTTGCTTCAACAGCTCAACACACACACAGACACACACGAGGTGGCAGGCGGGTGGAGGAGAGCTGGTGGCGGGTGGGGGCACTGGACCCTGCTCCGCTGGAGGGCGGCCCACTCCCCCCGGCAATGGCAGCCTCCGTTCAGAAAATGAGCCTGAGGTTTCTGTGAGAACGGGTCACACAGGGTTCAAGTCTCCTGTCTACTGAGACCCCTCCTTTCTTCACACGGAGGGTCACATGGGAGCCAGGTGGGGTTCTGAGAAGGCCAGCGTGGGGGTCGTGGGCTACGAGGCGGAGCTGAGTCTGGCTGTTTTCAAGAGGAGGGGCGCACCCTCCCCGGGGCTCACTGACCTGTCCTGGGGTAGCGATAGGAATCCGTCTTCCTCTCTTCCAGGACAGGGGAAGGCACGTGAATGACCTCCACCTCGGACTCGTCCACTTCCTCGTACAAGATGCGTAGCGTCTTGAGGCCTTCCGACCCTGGGAGGGGGAGGGGAGCGGCTGAGCTGCCCGTGCCTCCCCCACCCCCAAGTCCTACCAAGATAAGGACACAAGCCAGTCGTGTCTGCACTCAGGCCCCAGTGACCCGTGTGTGTCCAGGGCGACAGAAGGACCGTGGTTCCCAGCACAAAGAGGCACAGGAGGGGTCAGAGCGTCACCCTCTCTCAGAACAGGGCCCCACAACACACCGCGCCACCCACAGCACCCCTACAGGACAGGGTGGAGCTGCCCGCGTGTGCGCCCCGGACCGTGGATCTTCCACCACGGCGCACCTGGTGGTTGAGAAACGCTATCTTTTGGAAAGCCACCCAGGCGCCTCTGACCTGCTGCAGCAGAGACGTCCATGACAGCACTGGGCACACCTAGGTGCTCGAATTGGCACATAACCACTGTGTGCACATTTCTCGATGTTAGGGGAAAAAAGGGCAAAGGCAGGCTGGCTTTAAAGCTGATGCCCAGGGTCAAAATCCACCACCAGGCCCTTCCCAGCCAGGTAAGGGTACTTCCTCTGTGGACAGACAGATGGAAGTTTCTTGAAGAAGTCCAGTGGAGCACCTGGGGCTGGGCCACTTCCTGCCAGCGTCACACAGGGATCTACGGCTGACCTGGCTGGCCCAAGTCGCGTAGTTCCAAAGGGTTCTTCTGGGGTCACTTTGTCCCCAGGAAGAACCGGCCTGGGCTGCTGTGGCTGAGGCAGAATGTGTGACCCCCAACAGCACCCCAACCTAAGAGTCGGCTCAGGTGCTGATCAGAAGGTGGGAAACTGTGATACAGAATCTCACATTCTTGAAGAATGCAGACTTGTGGGACCCACTGAGGCTGCAAGGACCCGAGGCTATGTTGCAGACTTTGAATGGAACCACCCTTGAAGCCACCTTTAAACTGGGGACAAGTGAGCTCAGAGAGTAACGTCACCTTCCTGTTGCCTGCTCACCAGCGTGAAGCCAGACCGCCTCAGGGGTGGAGGCTGTGTGTGTGTGTGTGTGTGGGTGGGTGTGGGTGTGTGCGTGCGCGCACGAGCGTGCCAGTCGGGAGAGGGGGGGGGGCAGACACAGGTGGAAGGATGCCATAAAGCCAGTGACCTGTGCGTGCAGAGAATGTTTGATGGTAGTGGGCTGGGGACATTCCATCTAAACCAGCCACCACCAGAGCGCTGTCACGTGTGGTGGAGGGAGACACAATGTGGGCAGCCCTCTCAGGCCTGGCGTCTAGGCGCTCCCCGAAGGGGCCTCAGCCCCTGCACTGGAGGGGGGAGCCCTGCTGGCCACTGCCCGAGGCTGGAGGATCACGCTGCCCGGGGCACCTGGGAAGGGCAGGCTGGCAACCCGCTGCTGGAAAGTCAGCCCCCGGAAACCCTGGCGAGGGAGCCCAGTTCTACTCAGACACAGGGAGGCAGGGCTCAACAGCCACTGATTCACACACACCACACTCACGGGGGACATGGCACCTGCCATCCCACGTGCACAACGCTCGGGCGGGCATGCCTGTGCTTAGCAGGCACTGTCTCCAACATCACAACCTGCTTCCAATCTCTGTCCCCCTCGGGAGAAACTTCCAGTACCCACCCTGGCCCCTACGCCCGTCTCCGCAGCCACTCCTGTAAGGAGTAAGTCTGGAACCCCCTCCCCTACAGGGCCGCTGGCACTCAGAACTGCCTCCGTGGCAGTGGGGGTTGGCTTTGTCGAGGAGGCCTGCTGATGTGCAGCCAGAGGGAACGCGCGAGGGGGAGGTGCAGGGGCGAGTGACAATGGCACAGGAACGTCACAGATGCCCACCCCACCCCCACCCCCCACCCCCGACGCCACGGTAATCCCTTTGCGCAAAAATGTGACCGGAGCCACCCCTGGGCCTCAGACCTCTGTTCCCCTGCCGTCCAGCAGGGCTGGAGCCAGGAAGGGCCCGCGTGGCCCTACGAGAGGACTGAGCATAGAAGTTTTCGCCCCCCCTTCCCCCTGGACTTTTGAGGCCCCTGGGGGTTCGGGCCAGGAAACGATGCAGGACGCTGCTGTCACGGGGCAGCTGACATTCTGATCAAACCCACGTAGCTGCATTCCCCAGGCGGTCGCCATGCAACGCCGCTCAGCTCAAAACCAGACTTGCTGCCACCGAGCAGGTGCCGACTCGTGGCAACCCTATGAGACAGAGCACAACTGCCCCTGGGGGTTCCCGAGGCGGGGACTCTACAGGAGTAGAAAGCCCGTCTTTCTCCCCCAGGGCGGCTGGTGGATTCAAACTGCTGATCCAATGTGTAACCACTCGGCCTGCAGGGCTCCTGGCTGGGCAGGTTTAATCATCGCCCCTTTGAGGGCAGCAGTGGGCTGTACACGGCCAGGAGGGAGCTGTGTGGGGACCAGGAAACACCTGAGACAGTCTACTGGCTGTCACAGCAGCTCTGGGCTCCAGGGGGGCTTTCCAGGGATGCAATTCTCTTCCAAGGCACCCGGGTGGGTTTGAACCTCTGCCCTTTGGGGATCCAGCAGCCGAGGCCTTAGCCATTCCACTACAGAGGAGCTCATTATATGAGGACACTGTATCCACGTGGTTTCACTTGTAACCAACGTATCACACGCGCGCAGAAGACCATTTGTTGCGATGGAGATGGAGACAGTACATTCTGCTCAATTTTCCTGGGAGCCTAAAACTTGCCTTAAAAAACAACAACAATCCAAGCCTGCCATTAAAGACCAAGAGGAGACAAAGCCTTACCCTCCCAGGAGGCTGTGGGGCACCACCAGTACCCAGTGAACCGGTCGAACTCCTCCTGGATGACAAAGGTGGCCACCCCGGCCGACTTGGGGTCATCAAGGACGTTGGACAGACCTGCAGGGAGAGCAGGAGGGAAGTGGTAGCCTGGCCACTGGGAGGCCTGTGGTGCAGCTGCTACCAAGGAGCAGGGCAGTCCAGGCCCCGCCCCACGGCAGCTCCGTAGGGAGAGGACAGCAGGGGGCTCTCGGGCACTCGAGGGTCACACGCAGTGGCTGGGGGTTGGCATCAGCCCAACAGTTGCGATGAGCAGAATTAGGAGCCCTCCAGGAGGGGCCCCAACACCCCCCCGGGGCAAGTCGGTCCTGTAGCTCAGCACCCTGGACCTTCTCCACAGGGGCAGGGGACCAGCAGCTGGTCACAACAGCTACAAGGGTCTGGGGTCCCACCAGGGATCCCCCTGGGGGTCGGGAGGGGATAGGCGGGAAAGAACACGGTCCGGGAAGGAGGGAACCTGGTTGAGTGTTGGCAGGGACGGGACTGAGGGGCCCTCACCTCTGTGGCAGAAGGTCAGGCGCCTCTCCTCGCCAGTGTCCAGGTTGGCCACCCATAGGTCATTGTTGTTGATGAAGGAGAAAAAGGCGGGGTCCGCTGGGCAGATTTTGGGGTCCATCCGGGGACCTGAACACTGGGTCTTGATCTCCAGAGGCTTCATGGGGGACACCTGAGGGCAGAGGCCAGCTCAGGGGGGTACCTGCCCACCTGCTCCAAGTGGTACCCAGGGACTCACCATGACCCTGTCCCCTCCCAAGGATGCTGTCCTTGATGTCCCGCTCTGCCCCAACCCTCCCCATGGTGCCCCTGCAGACCTTGCCTCTTCACCCTGAAGCCAGCCCACTGCCCCTCCCGCCCCCCCACGCCCTCAGGTTCACATAAAGCTAAGACCTGTCCCTGGCTCCCATCCACGCTCACCATAAAGCCACCAGACCCTGCATCCTCGCCCCTACCACCATGAAGCTGTTCTCCCCCTCCCCCCCACCCCTTCCTGTGACGCTATGCTGTCCTGCCCCTCACCCTCACCATGAAGCCGTCTCGGCCCCCGTCTCGGCAGTGGAAGAGGCTGTTGCAGGCCTGGAAGAGGAAGAGGCCGCTCTCACTGTGCAAGTCGTACGAGGTGATGCCGAAGACGCCCAGCCGCTTCCGCTCACGCAGGAGCTCCTCCTCCCGGGAGTAGACGCCGTGGTGGGGCGTGGCCTGGGGGGAACCACAGGGGCAGGTAGGGCGTGGCCTGGGGACCACAGGGGGCACGTGGGGCGTGGCCTGGGGAACCACAGGGGCACGTGGGGCGTGGCCTGGGGGAACCACAGGAGGCACGCGGGGCGTGGCTTGCAGGGACACCCAAGGGGCATGGACTGTGCGGGAGACTCAGGTGCACGTGAGGTGTGGCCTAGTGATACGCAGGGCACAGGGGGCAGCCAGCTTCCCACCTATCCCTTAGGAGTTTGAGCCTCCGCCAGGTGCCCCAGGGCTATCCTAACTGGGGGCAGCTGACCCCAGACTGTGCTAGGACAGAGGGGTGGGCCCTGAGGTGTCCTGGACTCCAAGGCCCTAAGTTGCCCTCAGGTCCAGGCCAGCCCGCATGCCCCTGTGGCAGGGCCCCTCTCCCATGGCGCTGTTGGGCGGGGCCACACTGCCTGTCTGCCGAGCTCGTACCTGAGCAGGGCAAGTCAGCTTGCTCTCGGTGGACTCGCTCCAGGGCTGAAGTGGTGTCTGGGGCAGCGTCCCTGCCCCTCAGAACCCAGTGACCCCCAGGCTTCTGGACCACCACCTGGCCTTCCACAGGCCCCCCACCAAGAGCTCTGCCTCTGAACCCCCCCAAGACCACCACACACGGGCGTTTCCCCTCGCTGCCCCCAACACCCTGCCTTAGGGGAACAGGCAGGCAAATGGACTACCCGGCGACCCTCAAGACTTGAAGGACTGCCAGTGTCTCACAACTGTCTCACGGGAGTGAGTTGCACTGAGCCATTGGTACTGGCTCATAATTTAATGAACTGTTTATTTCCTATGGCATCTACCTATCTGTATAGATATACACAAAATTATGAGCTTTCAGGTTCTGTTTCTCTAAAACACACCGTGCTTGGTAGATAGAGTAGAGGGGTAGGGGAAAGGCAGGAAGACCCTCAAAGAGATAAGACTGACGTAGTGGCCGCCACACGGTCCACACAGCAACAATGCTGAGGCAGGCGCCGGGCAGGGCGGTATTTGGACATGGGGTCGCTGTGGGTCAGAGCCAACAGCCCTGTACCTGACCCACAACAACCTTCTCCCCGTGGAACCCTGCTGCCAGCATGGCTCCCACTCACTTGCTGAGAGGTTGGCAGTTCAAACCCCCGTGACTCCGGGGAGAAAGGGCAGGTCTCCTGCTCCAGGGATTACAGCCCAGCACACCCCCTGGACCTGCTTGCTTACATCCGTCGGGATCCCGGTCTCCCTAGAGGGGGCCTCCCCTCCAGTCCGTGCAAACCTAGGTCAGGCCGTCAGGTGAAAGGGAAGCTGGGATGGGAGGTCTCAATGGCCACTGCTGCCCTGTAGCTAGTGGGCACTGGGGCTCAGGGAGGCGTGGGGCAGAGGCAGGCTCAGATGGAGGTGCCGTCTCCAATAGCCTTGAGCCCAGGTGGTGCCCCAGGAAGTGAGCAGCGCCCTGCTGGCACAGCCACTGGCCTGTGCGTGCTCCGTAAGCACAAACACGACAAAGCAAGGGGGCAGGGTCCCGGGTGACGTGCCCCGCTGCGAGGCCCACACAAGCATCAGGAAAAGAGCTCGTGGTGTCCTGGTGGCACGGCCCCAGACTGACCCCCCTGCCCCACCCCCATCACACACGTGTGCCAGCTCTGCCCACACCAGCACCAGGGAGGGGGCGGGGCCCAAGCCTTCCACGGCCTGACCCCCCACCGGGCTCACCTGGAAGTGATCGAGCATCTGCTTCCAAGACAGCAGCAGCAGGGACTCCTTTCGGACCTTCCTGGGGATCTCCGAGTAGAGCAGGGAGTTCTCCCGGCTGCCGTAGGGCATCCCTGCGGGAAAGGGAGGCAGGGTGGTTCAGTGGGAGGGCACTCGCTGTCCACAAGCCAGGCCCGGGCAGCACTGGCCAGCACCTGTCTGCCCACGGGAGCCGGCTTCCAGACGCAGGCAGACGGGAAGAAAAACCTGGCAATGGACGTTCGAAAACACCCAGTGGATCCCAGTGACAATCACCCAACGGTGGGCAGCGTGACCGTGGGCCGGCTCAGGACCCGGCAGGTTTCCGTTCTGCTGAGCAGGGGCTGTTGAGTCAGGGGCTGACCAGGCTGCAGGGAGTGCTCCCAGTGAAGCCGAGAAGCCCAAGAAGGCCCGTGGGGGTTGGGGAGGGCTCCCTCTGCCAGGGGCCTAGCAACACCCCCGCACTTCCAACTCAGGGGCGCAGGACGAGTGTGCCAGCACTGGATGGTGCCCACAGGGTGGGCTGTCACCTGCTGGGCCCCAGATTGCCAGGCCTTTCTTCCGAGGTGCCTCTGGTGGAACGGAAACCTATCGGCTGAGCACATTCACCACCTGCATCAGCCCGAGCTTCCCAGGACGGCTGCAGCCGACCATCTTCTCTGAAGCCACCCGCAGCACCCCAAAGGGGTCCTGGTTGTCAGGGGCCCTGAGCCGTCTGACTCAGTCAGTGCTGATTCACAGCGACCCACAGGGCAAGGTCTACTACAGCGGTGGGTTCCAAGACAGAAACTCTGCGGGAGTAAGAAGCCTCGTCTTTCTCCCAGAGCACAGCAGCAGGCTGACTTTGAACTGCTGACTGGACAGCCCTCACATCATGGGCCACCGTCCACTGCTAAAGAAGGGACCAAAGATACAAACAGTTGGTCATGCCCGCACGCTGGGTGCCCCCGCCCTGTGGCAGGGGTGGGGTCCTGGGGCCAGGGATGCTGTCTGTCTGTCTGTCATGACAAGCCCCAATGCCCTCTCAGTGCCAGTCCCTTGAGCAGGGGCCTCCGAGTGAGGGCGTCTTTCCCATTCTCGGCCGGGGAACACTCGGCTGCTCACCAAAAAGGTGGGCGATCTGGGTGCGGACAGGGGTGCTCAGAGGAAAGGCCCGGCAGCCTTCAGGGAGTGGGTGGGAGCCAGCCACTGGGACCCCTGGGAGCGCACGCAGTGGACTGTAGCGAGGACTCCATGCGGCCGGCCGTTCTGAGACAGGTGGGCTTTCCGCTCCCGAGCAGGCCTGCTGCGAAGGAGCCGCCCTGGGTGGCAGTGCGAGGCTGGGTCAGGACGCGGAGCATCACCATCAACAGATGCCGAGCCCCAGTGAGTCCCGCCGACGCCTTGGTGTCCCGGCGCGCGTGGAGGTTCCGTTTGCACTGGGCCACCCTCTGTGAGGCGTGCGGCAGGATTAGACGAGTCAGCGATATGGTGAGGGCGCCCATGACAGGACACAGGTGCTGTTGGGACAAGGGCGCCCAGAGACTTGCTGGACACAGGGTGGCCACTGACCTGCCATTTAAGAAACCCAGGCTCGTGGGGGTCTTTGGCGACATTGCGGGAGCCGGGCAGAGGCCGAGCGGTCGGGGACAGGCTGAGAAGCAGAGCTCCAGACGAGAAGAACTGCGTCCCGAGCATTTCTGATCCCAACTGTAACTTGCTCACTTCTCTAATAAGCCTTGTAATCGCCAGAGGAAGCAGACGGCTCTGCGGTGTGCAGTGAGACAGGCCCGCGCGTGCAGTCAGTCATGGGGAGCAGATGTGGGGAGCGGTCCGGTTTGCTTTTAAAACACACTGGGGAGAACCGCAGTGCTCCGCTGGCACGTGTGGGTGAAGTGCTTGACACCCTGACACCGGCCCGCTGGGCTTCCTGGCCCCACTCCCGTCTGGGGCTCAGGCTGGGTCCTGCCCACACACGCTGCTGGTGGGGACACTATCCTTTTCCCCATGGTCACGCAGTGGGACACATGGCTCCCTTCGGATGAACCTTCCAGAACAGGCCGAGAGTGGACGAGAGGTTGCCTGGGGCTTGGGGAAGCGGGGAAACGGGTCCCAGCATTTCTTTTAGGGGTGACGAGAACATTCTGGACCTCGATCGAGGCGAGGGTTGCACTGTGAGAGTATCGCGCGCCAGGGAAGTGCTGCACCTTGAGGTGAGGAGAAGAAGGGTGCCTCTCCTGTTGGTAACCAGCCAGCCCCTGACCGCGTGCTCGGTTTCAGGAGCCGGGCCCAAAACGCCAGACCGGCTCTGGCCCGAAGCACCCCTTCTCAGCTGGGTCCACATGGCCCCTTTCGTCTGAAACGTGCCGACGGGCAGCGCCGTGGAGGCAGCGCGGGGATGCGTGGTTGCCTCTGGCTCATCTGTCAGCTCATGTGCTGGGTGGCTGTCGAGCCGCTGTGGTGCCGGAAGCTCCGTCACTGGTGTTTCCAAGGCCAGCAGGGTCACCCTGGTGAGCAGTGTCAGAGGCGCTTAAAGGCCAAACACAGACCACGAAGCGGGACACTGAGTAAAATGACCAGAGACTGGATGACATAAAAATGCGGCTCCGGATGTGGGGCGGCTCACGAACCACCTGTGGTTTGCAGAGGACACAACCTGGCTTGCCAGGAGTGAGGAGGACGTGGCGCCCCTGCCGATGAAGGCCAGGACTGCCGCCTTCGGGACGGATGAGGACACGGGGTGGAGAAGACCCACGGCCTCACGAAGGTGTCACGGGGCGCGTCTTGCTCATGTGCAGGCAGCAGGCTCCTTAGAGTCAGGGAAGGGGAGGCTTCGTCTCACGTTGGCAGGAGAGACCAGGAGCAGGACGTCCTGCTTGGTAACGTGGAGGGGTGCGGAACACGAGGAAGGCCCCCTCCAAGAGATGAATACACCCATGGGCTCAGACCCAAGAACTGTGCGGGTGGCGTGTGAGGACCCGGCAGGGCTTCCTTCCGTGGTACCTCAGGCTGCTGAGAGTCAGACTGGCTGACGACAGGGCTGCGGGAAGGCGCCATGGCGATGTGACGGCACATGCAGGGCTGCGAGAAAATGAGCCGGCAGTTCAGCGCTGCTTCACCCGCTTGGCGGGGAGAGGCGTGGCGCTCCATTCCTGCATAGCCTAGTGTACGAAGCCCTGCGGGGCTGCTGGCCTCCACCCTGCACATGTGGTGCCGTGTGTCAAGGTGGCTTCCTGGCCCCCGGCAGGAACGGCACTGACACATGAGGGGCACACGGTATCCAAGTCCACGTGCAGAAAGGTCCGGAAGTGGCACACCCATGGAGCGGAAGGTGGATTAGTGGTCGCCTCGTGCTTGCGGAGGGGGGGGGGGTTGGTGGCATTGAGGGTCCCGGGCTGTCAATCTTAACGGGGGTCAAAGTCTCGTCCTTGTCCCTGGGAGCAGCTGGGGGTTTTGAACTGCTGACCCTGCCCAACCTGTAACCAGCACGCCCCCCCCCCCCCCGCAGAAGTCCATCCTTTCCCACTCATCGTGATTCGACGTGGCATCCTCGTGGCAGAGTGGTCACACGTTGGGTTGCTAACTGCAAGGTCAGCAGTTCAAAACCACCAGCTGCTGCTCAGGAGGAAGACGAGGCTTTCCACTCCTTTAAAAAGCTATTGTCTGGGAGAAGCCCACACGGACGGTTCTACCCTGCCTTATCCAGGTGCTGCGAGTCGGCATCGACTGATGGCAGGGAGCTGGGTTTGTTTCTCAAGTACTTGGGGGAGCGGAGGAGTGACTGCTAGCAGGGATGGCCACGCATGGCCGTGGGCCTCTCCTTCACGTGAGCGGCCCGCAGGGCATGTGAGTCACATTTTCGTTGTTGTTTTTTAGTGTGTGGCGGGAGGCTGGGAGAGCGCAGGCAGTTCTCCAGCCAGCGGCTTCTGCTCAGGGACAGCGCCCGTCCACAGGGACTCTCCGGAGCATCCGGCACATTCCAAACAGGAAGTCACACAGTGGCCGTGCCAAGGACCTGGGCGCCATCTCCCTCCCAGTGGATTAGTGCGCCATCACACCAAGGGGCCCCGTGGGGCTTCCTGGCATGCGCTGATGCTGGCACCAGAGCCAGCAGTGGACAGCGCCTACCTTCTGCCCTCACCACCCACCCCTGGAGAGACTGCCAACACACACACACACACACACACACACACACACACCACCACCACCACCACCACCACCCCAAGCTTGTCCCCACCGGTGACCCTGTGTACAGCAGGGCCAAAGACCACATCATCCTGTGCCATCTTTACCGCTGTCCTTATGCCTGCTGAGCCCGCTGTCCCCCCATCTCCTGGAGGGCCGTCCTCTCCTTCTCTGCCCCTCCACCTGACCTAGCAGGACATCCTTCTCCAGGGACGGGTCTCTCCTGAAAACACAGCCAAAGCACGTGAGATGAAGTCCCTCCTTCTTTGCCTCTAAGGAGCATGCTGGCCGTCCTTCTTCCAGGACAGAGTGGCATTTCTTCTGGTGGTCCACGGGAGGCCCGGCTTTCTCTACCACAATTCAAAGGCGTCCACTCTTCTCTGCACTTTCTGACACCTGTCCAGCTTTGGTGTACATGCGAGGTGACGGAAAGCCTCTGGCTTGGGTTGGGCGCGTCCAGTCCTTGGGTGACTTTCTCCTGATGTGTGGCTGGAGCCTGTGGTTCCTGGGATGCAGCACGCCCTCCTGGGGACCTCAGCCTGAACCCGCGCCTGTGGCAGGAGCACAGGCTGGCAGCCCGGCTCTCTCAGGGGACAAGCCTGAAGTGCTGTCAGCCTGCTTTCTGCCAGCTGCTTCCCCGCCAAAAGCCAGGGAGTCAATATTCTGGCTCTCAGGGCAACTGGCATCCACCGCCGCCTCGCTGTCTGGTTGTCGACCAGCGTGCTTATAAAACTTTATTTACAAATCTGGGCACCAGATGCTCCCCGCCCGGTGCTGTCCTGCGTTTCCATAAAAGTCTGTCCACCAGGAGGCACGGTGTCAACCACAGAGAGGAACCCGCCAGCTGGCATCAGCCTCGGGCTGGCGGGCCGGCCTCACAGGCATGACCTCTGGATCCTCGAGCATGACATTCATCCATCCACTCATTCATTCACTCACTCACTCATTCATTCCCTCCTTCAAGTAGTAGCTGCATGCCCGACCCCGGGCAAGGACCTCTGACGACCGATCGGAACGTTGGCAGTTTGAACCCACTCAGACGTGCCTCTAGACAAAGGCCCGGTGACCCGGTTCCAGAGAGCCGGCCACAGATCCGTCTGGAGCACAGTGCTATGTGAAGGTCCGCCCACTTGGGACCCACTTGACCAGAGCAGGCAGGATGGACAGCTGGGAGGCTCCTGGGGGGCGGAGGGGCTGCAGGACTCCCAGCTGGCCCCCACCCATGACGAGCACAGGCCAAAGACGCTCCCTGCGGCTGGGCGAGGGCCTGGGCAGAGTGCCACACAGTGGGCCACAGAGAAGGGAGTGATCAGCTGAGGCCGCCCCCCCAACCCCGGGTGTGCAGAGCAGGCACAGCCTCGCCCCTGCCTTCAGCCACCATGAAGCCCACAGTGGTGTCTCAGGTTGTCCCTGGGCAGCGCTTGGGGCAGTGACTCACGGGGCCGTGCAGCCCAGCCCAGGTCCCATGAGTGGCCCCAAACCATGGTGCTGTGGAAACACAGATGTGGGTGCTTGCTGCACACCAATCACACCTGCACCCCTGCCCGGCCCGGCCCAGTGGGGAGGCTGTAGGCCCCCGGGAGCCCGGCTTACCTAGGTAGTACAGGCGGTGCGAGTGGGGTCCGGCCTCGTCGGTCTTCTGCACAAACCGGAAGTCGTGGGGCGCCTTGTTGACCAGGAGCCCTGAGTACTTGCGGCTGCCGTGCACGATGCTCCGCAGGCCCTCCCACGAGTGCTTCTGCACCTGGAAGCGGGAGCCTGGCTCCCCCACCGCCGCTGCCTCCTCCTCGGCCCGCTCTGAGCCCGCCGCTGATGGGGCCGTCGAAGAGGATGACACAGCAGCTGGAGGCGACTCCCCGGAGGCCATCCTTGCCGCCCCGTCAGAATTCAGCGCAAAGCTGCGGGACAGGAGGATCATGTGCAACCATGCCATGACCCTTCCACACCGTTCCCCATGTGGTGGTGACCCCCCCCAGCTGGATCACCCCACCTCTCTAATGCAGCAACACAGCGTGACCGAGCCGCCCACGCCTGCACCCACTACCTGCCACCCTCCCTCAGCGCCTTCACTGTGACCCCAAGGCTGTGCCCACAGTGGGCCTACTCAGACGCACAGCTGGGGCTGCAAGGGCCGGCAGGAAGTACGTGGGTTCCCATCACGGAGCCAGCAGCTTGCTGTCCCCAGGCGGGCAGTCCCAGGCATGTGCTGAGGGTGCTCCAAGAAGTGGGGTGGGGGTCACAAAGTCCAGGCAGGGGACCAAGGTGCACCTGCACTCACTCCCCCCACTTCAATGTCGCCCCCCCCACTCAAGAGGCTCCTAGACCCAGTGTTGCTGACGACGGATCAACCCAGTGAGGTCAATATTTGCTTAAAGAAATCTAAACACAGCCGGCCGTGGTGCCCCAGTTCTGGCGGTGCCGGGTGGCCGGGTGAGAGCGGCAGCAGGGCAAGGGGCACAACATCAGCAGGTGCGGGGCCAGTGGGGAGTCTGAGCCAGGGACTACCTTCTCGTCCTCCGGGTTCCACGGCTGGCTGACACTGGAAGCCACCCGGCGGTGCTGTCACCGACCACAGCCTGGTGACCCACTTCCGTTGGTCAGCGTGTGTGTGTGTGTGTGCGTGTGTGTGCGTGTGTGTGTGTAAGGGGGGCGGTCACTGTGAGTGCTCACAGCAACGCAGAACAACAATCACTGTCCAGGGACCAGCAGCCAGACTCGTCGCAGGGGCTGGGGTGGGGCAGGGGGCCTCTGAGGCACACGGCCCCTTCAAGAGCAGAGTCTGAGCATGCTGCAGGGGCATGGGTCTGCCCGCTGGGCCCCAATGTGAGAGCCATCAGTGTGGAGGCTCAAGTTTGCCCACAGGCCCTCAGAAGAAAGGCCTGGCATTCTACCTTCTCAGTAGCCAGCCGGGCAAAGCCCCCGCAGGGGTTCTGCCAACACAGGTGCAGAGCGGAGAGCTCTGGAGTCTTTGGGTGGTGGCTGGTTGGCTTTTGGAACCTGGCGATGAGCAAGCGGGCGTGTCCTTCCTGCCCTCCAGCCCATCAGGGGGACGGGCTGACCAGCTCCTCTGGGGACAGCCTTAGAGACAGGAGCCATTGAGCCTCTCAGGGCCCTGAGGCCCCACAGGCCCTGGGAGGGGGGTCAGAGAGAACCTGCCCAGGGCTCCTGCTGGGCACTCACCAGAGGCCAGGGCAGAACCTGTGAGCACGCAGGACTCCACACAGCCACGGCGCTGCCGACACCTGGGCCGGGGGTGGGGGTGGGGCACCTGCGCACAGACACCATTCACACCACACCCCCGCTGTCCCCGAAAGGGGCAGGGACACCACTTACAAACATACCACGTACAAGCCGCTTACTTCTGAGGAGACCCTGGGTGGGGCAGAGGGCAGCACACTCAGCCAGGGACAAAAGATCGGCGGTTCGAGCCCACCCGAGACCAGCCAGGAGCTCTGCTTCCAGAAGGCACACGGCTCCCAGAGTCAGGGCACCGGCAACCACACGCCCATTCCACCGTGAAGAACAAGGAAGGAAGGAAGGCGACCTTGCCTCTGATCGTGGTCCCGGGGAGCACGGGAACAATCCCGGAGACGAGAAAGGAAACGGAACATTGGGGAGCGCAGGGGACCTCGCAGACAGGCCGCTCTCCAGGCTGGTCTAAGTAGGGCTGGGATGGGGGTGCATTCTCCCACCCAGAGAGCTGGGAGGAGGCCTAAGTGGGCGGAGGGTGGTCCTACAGCCCTGCTGGGCCTCCCCGCCCTGCCCGGTGAGGGCCCTCCACTTAAGAGTTGACACAGCTGCGAACAGAGAAGCAACCCCAAGCCACTTAACTCAAGGCCACCGAAGCGCGCCGGCCAAGGGCTCCAGCCAAGAGCCTCCCAAGACGTCCCCAGCAAACAACTCGAGCCCTCAGGGGAGGGCTGCTCAAGGGGGTCATACCTCTGGGGCCTCAGCAGGACCACACCCCCCCTTGGGCTTCAGCCAGGGACCCTGTTGGGCCCATGACAGGGATGGAGAGGGACATGACGGGCAGGAAGAAGGGCAGTGCTGGGGGTCCTGGAAAAGGGGGCAGGGGGAGATGTTTGTGTGGGTGGGGGTGTCTTTCCGGTGTCTGACTACCGTGTGGTGTGTGAGAGGAGACAGGTGGACAGGCCGGCAGTGTGTGCACACACAAATGTGCACAGGTGTGACCATGTGGGTGGTCATGGCTCTGGAGCTGGGTCCCTGTGGGAGGCTCCTGGGCACATGGCACACCGCCCTCTGGTGCCGCCGGGGCCTCTGTCCTATATGGAGTCTGCGTCCGTAGGCGGTGGGCAGAGACTACTGCTCAGCTGCCAACCAAAGGCCAGTGGTCAGGAACACCCAGCGGCCCCTCGGAAGAAAGGCCTGGGACCTACTTCTGAGAACTCTGCCAGGGAAACCCCTCAGGTGCCCACCGCTACCAGGAGTCGGGTCCAGCGCTGCCTGGAGTCAGGTAGCACCTGATGGGCACAGGCTGAGGTGCCTGAGGTGGGAGGAGCACCGGGCACAAGCAGGCCTTGGGAGCTGGCCCTGGAGGCAGTTCTCTCCGATGCCAGGGCTCCCAGCCACACCGGGTGGGGGAGTGTGTGTCCCAACCACCAGCCAAAGGACTACCTGGCGGCATACACAGCCAAGCACTCCACTCCAGCCAAGAGGCTCGTGTTTCCAAACCACCCACAGGTACCTCAGGGCTAGCAACCTTCTTGGGAGAACGCAGCCAGTGGGACCCCTGGAGGCCAAGTCCACTGCGGACACAGCTCTCCTGGGTGGACTCCACAGCAAGCAGGGCTGCATCTGCCCCCAAGAGACACCGCTGGGTGAGGCCAGGGGACATTTGTGGCTGTGACAAGTTGGGGGAAGGGCCAGGAAGCTGCTCAACTCCTGAAGCAGTGCTGGGGCCGGGGTGCCCTGCAGTTGGCCTCCAGCCTTCTTATGCACGAACCAGACTGCACCTTGGGGGGGGGGCACATGGGGTGTGTGTGGGACAGACAGACTGACCCCTGAGGGAAGGTGTTGTCCCTGGCAGTGGCCTTGGAGCCTGTGAGGTACCCCACGTGGGCTGGGGGCCCAGGGCCTGAATCCTACCTTCCCCAACGTGGGGTGTCCTCGTGGTCGGGGCGCAGCTTCTTAACCTTCCGCATGAACCACCCAGCGGCCTCGTGGGGGAGGGGGGCAGGAGCCTGCGAGGAGAGCAAAGCCATGAGGCCGCAGCTGGGGTGGCCATGGTCTTTCTGGCATCTGTCTGTGACGCCCTGGCGCCCAGGGCTCTCAGCCAAGGTGGCTGCATCAGGCCCAGCCCTGAGCTGGATCAAGGGATGCTTCAAACTCCTCCCAGGGTAAAAGGAGCAGTGAAAACAGAGACGGCCCCCAAGCCCTCCCCCGGGCCAGGTCCCTGATGGCCCCAGCAGTGCCTGGACCACCCAGCTCCAGCCAGCTCGCTTCCTTCCTCATGCCCACTCCCGCGCCCCAGGACGCTGGCACTCACCCTGGGACCCTCTTTCTCTGACCCTAGCCCCACCAGCTCCCTCCTGCCCTCCCAGTCCCAGGGTCACCTCTTTGGAGGGGGCCTCCCTTCTTCCCCGCTCCCGGCTAGAGCAGCGGTTCACAGCAAGTGGTTCTCTGCTTTCTGAGGGGCACTGGGTGGTATCAGGAATCATTTGTGGGAGCCATGACTGGGGAGGGGGTGCTCCTGGCATTGAGTGGGCAGAAACCAAGAATGTACAGGCGCCTCCCCCCCCCCAGTATCTACAGTGCTTTAGGGGAAGGGGGCCTGAAGTAATTATTTGGGGGAAAAAACTGAATTGGGTCCCAGTTCACTCCACACCCCAGAATAACCACCCGACTGGGCAAGAGGAGTGTTAACGAGGGGGACCACCCCCACCAGCCTCTGTGATCTCCCTCACCCCCTCCTCACTCAGTGTAGAATGTGAAGGTGGGCAGTGGCTTACAACAGCAGGTCAGGTGATCGGACATAGTCTCTGGGGAGGGGGGGGGTCAGTGGAAGCCCCTAAGTTGGGGTGGTTATGCCCCAGGAGGCACAGGCAATGTCTGGGGGCATCCTGTGTGTCACTGCTGGGGTGGAGTGGGTAGCGGTCCTCCTGTAACTGAGCCCAGGGATGCTGCACCCCCCTCCCCCCAAGAAGACTCCAGAGCCATCAGCAGTGTTACGTGAGGTCCCTGCTCTAGGTGACAAAGCCGTGCCTGGGACACAGCTGCACGGGGCAGGGCCACTGCATGTGGGCAGGGGCTCCACATTGCACTTGGAGCCCAGGCCATGCCTGGCACGTGGGACACCTTTAGCTTGTGTGGTGATCTGATGCCCACTGGACCTCGGCTCGGTGACACCCAGTCACTTTCTCACTGGGCACAGGCCATGGAGAGAAAGCGACCCCACGCTCGGGCTCTGACCACGGCTCTGCCACTCCTGGGCAGCCTGACAGGGGGGAAGGCCCCTTTCTGGGGCTCCACACCTTCCCCAGCTGTGAAGCCCGACTCTGGGCTACACCTCGGCTGACTGCCTAGATGCTGCATGACAGTTCTCACGACACCTGCTGCCGCCACACTAGACTCAAAATACGGCAGCCCGTGCTGTCAAGGTGACAGGCTATTTAAAATCACAGGGAAGAGGCGCCCGGGCCTGGACCCCTTTCAGGGACAGAATCCTCGCCCTTTGCTGAGGAGCGCAGGGGTTAGGGGACACAGTTCCCCAAGGCCCAGCTGCGACATGCACGCTGCCCCACCTCTCCCCTGGGCCTTCCAAGGGTTCTTCCTGGACAGCTGGAGGAGCTGGGGGGAGAGGAGCCACCACCGGGGTGGGTGCAGCTGTCCCCAAGGGCACTGCCTCGCCCGGTCACTTCACTGTGTCACCAAATGGCTGGTGGCCTATATCAAGTCTATAGAACAGGGCTGAACTGTCCCGGTGGGTTCTCGACATTGTCAATCTGAACGAGATTGCAAAAGTCTCGTCTTAGTCCCTGGGAGCAGCTGGTGGTTTTGATCTGCTGACCCTGTGGTTAGCAGTCCAACCAGCGCGTCACCCTCTTTCCACTCACAGTGGCTCTAGTGTGCACCCTGCTGGTGTAGTGTAGTGGTTATGCATTGGGCTGCTAACTGCAAGGTCAGGAGTTCAAAACCACCAGCTGCTCCTAAAAAGTTAGCTTCAAAAACTCACAGGGGAGCAATTCTACCTTGCTCTATGAGTCATCATCCACCAAAGGCATGGATCTTTTGAGAAGATTAGGAGGTTGGGGGTGTTTCTAACCTCCAACCATCAACAACCCCCAGCGCTTCATCCACTGCACCACCAGGCCCCACCAAGGCCCTCAAAAAAAGCTCACTGCCACTCATATGAGTGACTCATAGCAACTCGACAGGACAGGGCTGTGGCTGCGGGTTTCCAAGGCTCTGGATCTTAACAAGAGTAGAAAGCCTCACTCCCTCAGAGAGGCTTGTGGTCTCGAACTTCACAGCACAGCACACAACCACGCCACCACCGCCACGCCTGCCTCCCTAGGCTGGCTGGTTGAAAGCCCTATCCACTGGCCTCTAAGCCACAGCCCTCTGCCCACGGGGTGCCTGCTGACTGCTAGCCAATGGGGGGTGGGCCATTGGAGTCCACCCAGAGGCACCTCAGAAGAAAGGCCTGGCGATCCACTCTGGAGCATAGGTCTGCACTGACACAGGGTGGGGGGGTGGGAGGGTCCCCGTGATCCAGGCCCAGTACACCCCATTTCACCCTTCCTGGCTGCCCAGCTCACCTTCTACAGAGTGCAGGTAGGCTTCATTCCAGCTGCACACGCGGGGCACTGACCTCGACGGAACAAAGGTGTCACGAACGCCGGGGCTGGGGAGGCCGCCTCGGCATGCGCCCCCTCCCACCCCGCGGGTCCCGCGATTCTCCCTCCTGGGACAGCCCCAAAGGCTCCCAGCCCAGCATCTGCGCTCCCACGAGGCCCAATTCCTCCAGACCAGGGGGCCTCGTCTTAGGTCCTCCTGGCCGCTGAGGGCACGGGGCCGTGGGTACTGGCCACCCGCGTTGGCCCGACCGTGACATTGAGGAGGAAGTGGGGGGCGAAGTAAGGGGGGGGCGCCAAGCCTGAGAGAGGGGCGACTGCAGGGCGGGGTGGTGGGAGGGCCAGGACCGGCTGGTGGCCCTCCCTCCCCCCAGGGGTGGACGGGCATGGGGGGTGTGGGGGTGTTTACCGGGACCCCCAGGGCCTGCGGGGAACGCGGGGCTCCCGCTCTCCAGCGGGCGCGGCGATTTGGGTGCGGCCACCGTGCGGAGGGGTCAGAAGGCCAGGAGGTGACAGGCAAGGGCTGGCCCGGCGGGTCAAAGGGAGGAGGGGAGGGTGGCCCGGCGGAGGGAAACTGAGGCTGGCGGCCGGTCAAGGGCGGCCCCGGCCCCGGGCGTGGGGAGGCGGGTGGGGAGGCGGGCGGAGGGCACCGCGGGGCCCCGCGGCGGCGGCGGGCGGGACGGGGCGGACGAGCGCGGCTCACCGGGCTCGGGGCCGGGCTGGGCAGGGCAGGGCGTCCGCGGGCGGCGGCGCTCACGCGCGCGGGTCCATGTCCCCGACTGCGGCCCCGGAAGTGGCGGGCGCGGGGGACGGCGGTGGCAGCAGAAGCTGGGGACCCGGCGCTGGGGAAACCCTTTGACCCGGAAGTCAAGCTGCCCAAGCGGCGGTCTGGGATTGGGCGCCGTTTGGAGGGTTCCAAAGTGGCCCCGGGGCGAGGGGTGCGGCGCGCGGGGCGGCAGCCACAGGGTGGAGCGGCGCCTCCCAACCGCGGGCGAACGCGGGGGAGAGATACCCCCATGGAACTTGGTATCGCCGAACCCGACGCATAACGCTTCTACTAGAGCCGTCGGCGAGCCCCTTGCACCGTCGAGGCGTTGGTGGTATAGTGGTTAGCATAGCTGCCTTCCAAGCAGTTGACCCGGGTTCGATTCCCGGCCAACGCAGGTGCTCCACTTCTTTTATCTAGTAAAACATCCGCCATCAAAAATTATTAAAAAATTCATATTAGTGATTTTGAAAATAAATTTTATTTCAATTTCACCATAACTTTTAGTAGACGGAAGAAAAAGGAACAAAATATAGGCGTGTTTCCGCCCGGGATCGAACCGGGGACCTTTCGCGTGTGAGGCGAACGTGATAACCGCTACACTACGGAAACGAGCGGGAGCTGCTTACCGATATACTAGTATTTAAAGAAAATGTTCCAGTCGCGTGATTCGCGCAGAGTCCAATTGGACTGGATACTCACATCTCTGCTTGCGCCATGGACACCGAAAGAGGGAAAATAAGGAAGAAAGTCATATTAATAATAGCAATAATGAGCACCTTCCTAACATGCAGGAGCCCTGGTTGTACTGGTTACGCGTTGGGCTGCGATCCGCTTGGTTGGCAGTTCGAAACCAGCAGCAGCGCGGCGGGAGACAGACTGGGCTTTCCACTCCCATGCACTGTGACAGTCTCGGAAAACCGTCAGCACGGACTCGATGCGAGTGGGCAAGTTCCCAACGTGCACCCCTCTTTCGTTCTGAGTGCTCAGGGCGCCAAGAAAAAGACGATCGGCAAAGCTACCTGAAAGCAAAGCTACCTGAAAGCCAAACCCACCTCTCACCACTGGCTCACGCTGGATGGAGGCGCCAGTATTTCTCTCGCTGTATTCCCTTACGTTGCTCCAGCCCAAATCCCTTTCCTAACACGGGTTTCCAGTGCGTGCATCCTTCTGCACTCGGGGTGCAGGGACCTTGGAGGGGAGGGGAGGAGGAGGCCAGGAAAAAGCCCCAGCAGACTTTTCATCTCATTTAGTGTTTTAATTTTAAGGATTCGTGGAGCCCTCGTGGGTGGTGGGTGTCGGACTGGAATTGTGTGTGCCACAGAGTGGATTGTGTGTCCTGCCCCGGGACAGAAAAGGCCTGGGGACCGGGTGAAGTCATCTGGAGGGCTTCCTGGTGGAGGGAGAGACGTGCTTTGTGAACTCGTTCGGCCGGAGCACCCCTGGTGACACAGTGGGTCAAGCCATTGGGGGGCCAACCCACAGGTGGCTGATTGGAATCCCCCAGCCAGTGGCTCAAGAGAGAAACAGGGGGCAGTCGGCATCGATAGAGGTTTTCCGACTTGGGAAACCTATCAGGAACTTCTACTTGGGGCGGATCCGAATCAGGACGCAAAACTCCTGGTGAAGTCTTTTAAAGTGGTTTCTTCGGGCCTTCCATGGGCTGTGGATGCTCATCAAGTTACTGCCTGTCCGGGCGCCCGGGCCTGGTGCCCAGGGCCGTTCTTCCAGGCAGACACTAGGTGTCAGCAGAAGCACGGTTGGCATCACACACCACCACCACCACCCTCACCACCTGCAGCAGCTCCTCGCTGGGGTTCAGGTATCAGCTCCCCTGGCACCACTTCCTTTTCAGAGATGCCTCCACCCTCACTCGGGCACTCTCAGAGCTGGGGAGGTGCTGGGGGTCTGGGTGGGGTTCAGCGATTCCAGGCGCCTTCAGCCAGGACCCCAGAGAGGAAGAGGAAGAAAGGGGGGAAAGTTTCTTGTTTCCAGTGTAGGACACAATGCTGCCAAGTGCTAGTCCCCCTTTCGCGTCCAGAAAGCTGCTTGGAATCGTGGCACTCAGTAGGTACCAGGGCACTGCCCTCAAGAAAGGTCACCTCACTTAGCTTCTGGAGTGCCCTCAGCAGCCCCTTGATCCTAGGAGTTTCTTCTCTCTCGTACAGGGGAGGAGCCCGAGGCACAGGACGGTCAGATAACTTGCCCAAAGTCATATTTGAAAACCAGGGCCTAACCACAAGGTCAGCCGTTTGAAACCACCAGCTGCTTCCTGGGAGAAAGATGAGGCTTTCTACTCCCATAAAGATGGACAGTCTTTGAAACCCCCAGGGGGCAGTTCTACACTGTCCTATAGGGTCACTCTGCCATGGAATCGACTCCATGGTCATAGGTTTATTTGGGGGTTGTTCCCACCGCCCTCAGGGGTGCAGAGAAGTGTGTGGGGGCAACAGAATTGCCGCAGTCACACCAAAGTCTCTGGTTCTTCAAGTGGCTTATGAAAGGGCTGCGTCCCATGGGCAGCAGTGTTGATGTAGAAAGATGCCCCCCACCCCCAGACATATAAAGATACAAGAGCAAGCAGCAAGGGCCAAAGGGGGGGCGATAGAAAGAGGGGGCCAAGAGCTGTTTTAGGGACAGACTTCTCGTAGGGACCCTGTAGGACAGAGGAGAACCGGACCTCTGTATTCCCAAGGCCTTAGAGCTGAGACCAGTGGCTGCACCAGCGGGCTAAGCACGGGGACAATGGGGATGACGGCACAGGACCGGGCCGTGGGAAACAACTTGATGGCATCTAACACCCACCAGCACATCTTTTTTTTTGGGGGGGGGTAATCATTTTATTGGGGGCTCTTAAAACAATCCATACACCAATAGTATCGAGCATATTTGTATATATGTTGCCATCATCATTTCCAAAACATTTTCTACTTGAGCCCTTGGTATAAGGTACTCTTTTTTCTCCTACCTCCTCCACCCTCCCACCCTCATGAATCATGGACCAATTATTTATTGTTATTATAATTTCATATCTTACACTGTCTGTTGTCTCCCTTCACCCACATTTCTGTTATTTGTCCCCTTGAGGGGTATATATACAACCTTGTGATGGGTTCCTCCTTTCCCTCCCTTCCCCCTCCCCAACCATCCCCCTACCTTCATGATATCGCTACTCCCACTACTGTTCCTGAGGGGTTTGTCTGCCCTGAATTCCATGTGTCGAGGGCTTGTATCTGTACCTATGTGTGTTTTCCAGTCCAGCCGGGTTTGTAAGGTAGACCTGGGTCATGGCAGTGGGGGGAGGAAGCATTCAGGAACTAGAGGAGTGATGTGTGTTTCCTCGGTGCTGTGCTGCACCCTGGTTGAATCATCCTTTCCTTATAACCCTTCTGTGGGGGGAATGCCCAATTGTCTACAGATGGGTTTTGGGTCTCCACTCTAACCTCCCTCTATGTTCTCATCTATATAGTTGTTTGTTTTGGATCTTTTGGCACCTGATACCTGATCCTGTCGACACCTCATGATCACAACACCAACAAATCTTTACGAGAGCCTACAGAGCCTCACTTTTCTTCCGAGGAGCGGCAAGTGGATTCAAACTGCTGCCCTTGTTGTTCGCAGCCCCCTACACCAGGAGGGCTCCTTTGAGTTGAAATTGACACAATGGGAGTGGGGGCAGGTGTGTGTGTGTGTGTGTGTGTGTGTGTGTGTGTGTGTGTGTGTGAATAGTACAATTCTGCATGCTAGTTTCAAGGGGGAACCTACCATTAAGCATTTGTCAAAACCCATAGGTCTAGAGGCGTGCAATCCAGAAACTGGAGTTCGTAACAATGTATCAGCATCATAAGTCATCCATTGTAACAAGGGCATCACCCAAGTGCGAGATATTAGCTGGTAGAGAAAGGGGTGGGAGGGGGGCTTCGATGGAACCCTGTGTTTTCTGTAAACAAAGCTTTTAAAATAAAAATAAAATGTATTTAGAAAAACAAGGAGTAGGCAACCCTTGGGCCTGCCTCTCTCCTTCCCATGGGTGAACCAGAAGAGCAGACGCAAAGTGGGTTCCCAAACGTGTTACAGAGTAACAATGTCTCCATTGGATTTTCTTGGCTGGCATCTTTATAGTAGCAGATCACCAGGGCTTTCTTCTGCTAGGCAGGGTTGCGTTGCCAGCCTTTAGGTTGGTCCATCTATAATGCCCGTTGTTGGTTCTGATTGGTATCCATCCTACATACAGCAGAACAGAAACGCGCCCAGTCCTGAGCCACCTCACACAGTTCTTGTTTGAGCCCATTGTAGCCACATGTCCACCCATCTCCTGGACGGTCATGTCGGGCAGAAGCGGTAGGTGAGTGGAAAGATACCTGGAGGCTGGTGAACACATTTAAGGATGCTTCCAGAGGCCGGGCCTCCCCCTCCCCTTCTGTGACCTCCCAGGCTCAGGTGCAGGAGGCTAACTGTTGCGATAACATTGAACATTGTTGCTTCACCCCAGTCGCAATGGAAAATTCCCCAGTTACTCCCTCCCCCAGACCCGGGCTATAAACCTCTCCACCTCTCACCTTGGAAGGCGTGACTTCTCAGGCCCCCAGCTGAGGACCCGTGAACCTCGCCTGGGGGTTCAGGATGCTCCGGTCCCTTTCTCTGTATCCCCCTGTCTCTCGGTGGCACGACTTTTCTGCTTCTTCACAGCACTTGAGACAGCATCTTGCCATTCTTGATGCTATGGAGCACTCCGGCTGTACTTCTTCCCAAGCAGCTTTGCTTTCTTTCCCTGGTGTGCTCAAGATTCAGCAATTCTTCCCGGGCCTTCCTTATCTAATGTCCAGCTTTCAGACGCCCAGGAGGGATGGACGAGACCATGGCTTGTATCAGGCACGCCTTAACCCTCCAAGCTCTTTGACGCTTTGAAGAAGTCGTTTGGTTTGCAGTAGATTTGCACATTGCAATATGTCGATTGATTTCTTGACTGCTGCTCCCATGAGCGCTGACCGCTGCATGCAAACCCCGTATTTCTGTGGGCACACAGGTGAAAATTCACATGTCCGGAAAATTGCTAAATTAAACCCATGGCCATCTAGTCGACTGTCTCGTAAAACTCTCAAAAATCCCAGGGTGGAGCTGCTCCCGTTGGTTTCTGCTGCTGTTCACCTTTCTTGGAGCAGACAAGCCTCATCCTGCTTCCAAAAGGCAGCTGGTGGGTTTGAACCGCAGACCTTGCAATTAACAGTCCAACGCCGAGCCCGCAGCGTCCCCTAGAATCAAATAACTGTCAGAAACAACGGAGAACAGTAACGTCTGGATGGTGAGTGAGGGATGGGGAGAAACAAAGTCCATTTAGTCACAGCCTCCACGGGAAATCCACGGGGGCCTACGGTGTCACTGAGTTGGCATCAACTCAGGGCAGTGAGTTCGAGTGATGTTTTTGTACTGCGAGTTTGGGTGAACCAAATACGAGCTTCATCGTTCAAATCCATTAAAAAGTGTGAGCCTACGCATTTGCTCTGAGTCTTCTTAAAAACAATAACATTGAAGTTCCTGTGAACTGATCAGTGGGAGCCCTGGTGGTGAAGTGGTTAAGCGTCCGGCTGCTAACCGCCAGGTCAGCAGATTGAAACCACCAGCTGCCCCAAGAGAGAAAGAGGAGGCTTTCTGTCTTGAGTCTCAGAAACCCACAGGTGTGGCTCTCATCTGTCTCTGTGGGGCTCCGTGGCAGCGGCAGCTGGATGGCAGTGAGTGAGTGGGCTGACAGCACATATTCCCCGAAAAATGAATCGAGGAG
Source organism: Tenrec ecaudatus (assembly GCF_050624435.1). NCBI lineage: Eukaryota > Metazoa > Chordata > Mammalia > Afrosoricida > Tenrecidae > Tenrec > Tenrec ecaudatus. Next base: position 5,063,662 of record NC_134530.1, read on the forward strand.
GTGAACTACATACCAATAAAATGATTTTTTTAATTAAATCATTTTATTGGGGGCTTGTTCAACTCATCACAATCCACACATACATCCATTGTGTCGAACACTTTTGTACATTTGTTTCTCTCATCATTCTCAAAACATTTGCTTTCTACTTGAGCCCTCCTCATTTCCCCCCTCCCTTCCCGCTCCCCCTCACCCATGAACCCTTGATAACTTATAAATTGCTATTATTTTGTCATATGTTACACTGTCTGACGTCTCCCTTCACCCACTTCTCCACTGTCCGTCCCCCAGGGAGGAGGTTATATGTAGACTCTTGCAATCTGTTCCCCCTTTCCACCCCACCCTCCCGGTATTGCCACTCTCACCACTGGGCCTGAGGGGTCATCTGTCCTGGAGTCCCTGTGTTTCCAGTTCCTATCTGCACCAGTGTACATCTTCTGGTCTAGCTGGATTTGTAAGACAGAATTGGGATCATGATAGTAGGGGAGGGGAAGTATTCAAAAAACTAGAGGGAAATTGTATGTTTCATCATTGCTACACTGCACCCTAACTAGCTTGTCTCCTCCCGGCGATCCTTCTGCAAAGGGATGTCCAATTGCCAACATATGGGCCCTGGGTACCCACTTTACACGTCGCCTCATTCACAAGGCTATGATGTTTTTTGTTCTTTGATGCCTGATACCTGATCCCTTTGACACCTCGTGATCTCACAGGCTGGTGCGCTTCTTCCATGTGGGCTTTGTTGTTTCTCAGTTAGATGACCACTTGTTTATCTTTGAGCCTTTAAGACCCCACACTCTATATCTTTTGATAGCCGGGCACCATCAGTTTTCTTCACCACATTTGCTTATGCACACGTTTGTCTTCATTGATCATATCAGGGAGGTGGGCACCCACTGATATGGTTTATAGCTCTTTGATATCTGATAACTGGTCCCTTCTGCATCTTGTGGTCAGACAGGCTCGTTTGCTTCTTCCATGTGGGTTTTGATGCTTCTCAGTTAGATGACCGCTTGTTTATCTTTGAGCCTTTAAGACCCACACTCTATATCTTTTGATAGCCGGGCACCATCAGTTTTCTTCACCACATTTGCTTATGCACCCACTTTGTCTTCAGCGATCGGGTTGGGAAAGGCTGGTGTGCTTCTTCCATGTGGGCTTTGTTGTTTCTCAGCTAGATGGCAATAAAACGATTTTCTTAAATGAAGCAAGAAGATCATGATTTGAACACAAGAGACAGTGTGAGGTACTGGTCCAAGGATTCATGACCTCCTTCTCATAGCAAACCTATTGCGTCTCCACTCTCACTGTTCCCACTTGACAGACAGGGCAGCGGAGGCTCGGAGAAGAAGTCACTCTAAACAAGGAGCAGAGGATCCCTGGTGGCGTCGTGGCTACTCGCGAGGTTGCTAACGGTGAGGTTCACAATTCAAAGCCACCAGCCTCTCCAAGGGAGAACTAACTGGGTGGCAGCAAGATTTTTAAAAAAAATAATAAACCTACAGTTGGAAGTTTGAGTCCAGTCGTAAGGCTCCTTAGAAGCAAGGCTGGTGAGACTTCACCTTGTGGACGTTGGACTTGTTGTCAGAAGTCACAGGTGCTGGCAGAAGGACATCACTCTCGGCCAAGTAGAGGGGCAGCGAAAAAAGAGGAAGACACCCACCCACCCACACCTACCAGGTGGAGGGACACAGCGGCTTCAGCCAGGGGCTCACACCTAAGAGCGAAGGTAAGCAAGGCGCAGGACCTGGCGGTGTTTCCTTCTGTCATCCATCACGCCACGATGAGTGGGAACCACCTCAGTGGCCCCCAACCACACTGGTACCACGGAAGAAAGACCTGGTTCCATGCACACGGCAGTCAAAGTTACCTTGTCCAGGACAGCTGAACTCTGGAACACAAGAGGTCACCAGGAGTCCTCAGTGTGTCTGGGACCTGTGCGTGGGAGCGAGGGAGGGAGAGAGCATTAGCGTGGGGGGTAAAGAAAGAAGGGGGAGAGAAGAAAAGGCAGAGAGGTGAATTTCCTCACAGCCTCACTCTCTTCCAGCCCCTCAACAGAACTATGACAACTATCACACTATACACACACAAACATGCTTGTGGTAGTTACATCACCTGGTGTCAACTTGGGACATGAGAGGATTAAGAGTGAAGGGGTGGAGTCTAGTCGATGGAGATAATAAATAGCTCACTGGAGGCCAGATACACTCTCTCTTTCTGCTTCACCTTCCTGCAGACAAGACACATGGAGCTATGCTGATGGAATCAGAGGCCTGGAGCTGGAGGAGCCACATGGAGACCCACGCCAGCGCTGAGATGCTTCCACCGCCACTGGATCCACAGGACTTTCCACCCCCTGGCCTGTGATCTTCCTGCATCCGGTTACGTGTGTTTTGTGAGTCTGAAGAGGACTTTATAGATTGGTATCAGACATATGGGCTAATATTGGACTCATGGGTTTGATCTGGCCTGGGCTGAGATGTTTTCTCAATATTCAATCGCTCTTGTATGTAAAGCTCTTTCCTCTGCACATATGAGTGTCCATGAATTTGTTTCTCTAGTCTACGTGGACTAACACATGAAGCAATTGAACATAGGACAGCTGTGGCCAAGTGCATCTGAGTCCTCAATGAGACATATTTTTGGAACCCTTTAAAAAGATCTTTGGCGGCACCTTTGGCCAATGCAATATGCTCTGCCACTGGATTTCCTTCACAACCTCAACCTGTTTTCCTTTTGTCAAAGTGTTGCTTTTGGGCCCAGTTGTGAGGATCGTGGTTATCTTTGCAGAGAGGTGCAATCCATCAGCAAGGGCTTCAAGTCCTCTTGTCCTCCTGCAAGCACGATTCCATCGCCTGTACATTGCAGGCTGTTACTAAGCCTCCCTCTCACCCTAATGCCAATTCTCCTTCCTCAGCAGACAGTTTGGATGATTATGATGAGAGGGGGCCACCCAGACGCACACCCTTCCTGATTCTAGACGATGCAGTATCCCCTTGTCCTGTCCAAACGACTGTCCACGTATAGGTCCCCCGCGAGCACTCCAAAGGGCTCTGGAATTCCCAGTCCTCACAATGTTCCCATCCCTTGCCATGATTCACACAGTGCAGTCACACAGGCAGTCAGCAAAGCACAGGTGAACATCTTTCTGGGAGTCTCTGCTTTCCGCCAAGATCCTCTTCTGAATCTAGGCGATTCTTAGCTCTACACAATCAGACTGCCACGATCTGAAGGTTAACAGTGGGGAGAGACGGATCAGCAGAGTAGTGATGGAAATGAGCTGCCTACCTCCCACACCAGCCCCTCTTCTCTCCCATGGAACCTTCTGGAATCTCTCCAAATCTGAATTTCTCTCTCTCAATCTGGCTTTGGGTGAACTGTGGGAAACTAACACGGAGGCTGGCTTACTCTGACAGTGAATCTGTTAATCTCTGATGACTTGACTTGCCCATTTGAAAAATGGGGGCATGGACCATGCTATTTCCTGGGGAGGGGTAGCTGGGTGGATCCAATAAAATGCAGGCTAACCAGGGACCTGGCACATAGTAGGTGCTCAATACAGACTCAGTCTCAGAGCTCTTGTGTTAACCAGACATGCGTCCTTGGCTACATCTCTTGCTTTTGGGGGGGCCTGAGATCTAACTGGAGCCTCTTCTTCTCTGAAGCCATCTGAGTCCACTATGGGGGGGAAAAAATCACCATCCAACCAGTTACCAAAGGAGGCACCTTTCGATACGTGCTGGGCTGCTGACTACCAGGTTGCCAGTTCAAGCCCATCAGCGGCTCCACAGGAGAAAGATGAGGCTGCCTGCTCCCATATATAAACAAAACAGCTCTCTGCCATCGAGTCGAGGCTCCTTCCCAGCCACCCGAAAAGACAGGGTAGAACTGGCCCTGTGAGTTTCCGAGGCGGGAAAATCTTTATAGGAGTAGAAAGCCCCACCTTTCTCCCGTACAGCCCCTGGTGGTTTCGAACCACTGACTGTCGCTACCACTATTCCACCCAGGCTCCTCACCCCCACATATACAGCCTGTTAGGTACCATCAAGTTTGTTCCAACCCAGAGCAGCCTTAGGCACAACAGAAGGGAATACTGCCCGGCCCTGTGTCGTCCTCACAATGGTCCCTGTGCCTGAGCCTGTGGAGGTAGCCACTATGTCCGTCCACCGTCTCTCTCTCTGCCTCACCTTTCTGTTGAGGAGCCACGCTTCGTCAGCGCTGGATTGGATCCACAAGACTTTCCACCCACCGGCCTGTGAGCTCTCTGCAGTCTGCATCATTGCGTGTGCTGTGTGAGTCTATAATGGAATTAATGGACTAGTATCGGACAAATGGACTAATATCAGATTTAGGGACTTGATGTGGACCGGGCTGGGCTGATTTCTCAATGTACAACTGCTCTTCCGTATAAAGCTATTTCCTACACACAGGAGTGTTCTTGGATTTGTTTCTCTAGTCTACCCAACGAACTGTTCTAGAATATCCCCATTCTTCTCAAGGTGGTCCGTAGGTCGTTATGATCCACACAGTCTAATACCTTGGTATGGTCAGTAAAACACAAGTAAACATCTTTCCGGTGCTCTCAGCTCTCAGCCAAGATCCATCTGACGTCAGCCAGGAGGTCCCTTGTTCCACGTCCTCTTCTGAATCCAGCCTGAACCGCTGGCAGCTCCCTGTCCACGTCCTGCTGCCACCGTAGCTGGGTGATCTTCAGCAAGTTTACTGGCTTGTGATATCAGAGATATTGTCCCATCGTTTGAGCATTCTGCTGGTCACCTTTCCTTGGAATGGGCACACATATGGATCTCTTCCAGTCAAGAAGCTCTTTTCCAAATTTCCTGGCAGAGGACTGAGTGCTTCCAGTGCCTTGTCAGCTGGCTGAGACATTTCCATTGGTGTTCCTTCAATTCCTGGAGCCTGGGTCCCTAACTCGGTGCGGCCTACGGACGGATGTTGAGTGCTTATCACTGTTGAGCTGAGGCAGAGGTTGAAGTCGTGTAAGTGCCTTCATTCATCAAATTCCCATCGGCTGATGAGGAAAACGGGGGCTTACAGGGGTGGAATCATTTGTCCAAAGTCGCTCGTCAACATGCATCTATAGCGGAGCCAGCACCTGGACCCGGGTCTGTGGGAGACAAAGCTTTAGCCACCTTTACCAATCTACCCAGTAGGTCCCAACTGGGGGTGAGTCTGCCCACTCCCCACCCGGGACCCCACCCCTCCAAGGACACTTGACAAGGCCGTGCAGTGGGGACGTGGGGCATTGAGTGGGTGGGGCCCAGGGATCATTCTCAACAGCCTGCCAATGCCCTTGTCCCCCACTCCATCCCAGAACGAGGGGGCCCACACATCTATAGTGTTGAAAAGATTGGGATCTACGGAGCCAGGGGCGGTTCTGTCCCCATTGGGCATCGGTCACATCGGGAGGCATCGGTGAGGGGCATAACTTACGCGGGTGTGGTGTGGCCGGGAGGGCTCGGCGCCCGGGGCTGCGGGTCCCCACCCCGCACACAGTGCACAGGATGCAGGGCCCAAGGGTAAGGTGACCAGATGTCCCGATTTTTAACTATTTGTCCCGCGTCCCCCGGCGTTTTAAAAAAGTCCCGATTTTTGGAAACAATGCACGACAAGCTAGGGTATAGAGTTTTCGGCTGCCATGTGGCTATTTCACCAGGATATGAGTTTTATATTATTTTTGTTAATTTTATAATGTTAAGCTTTAATAATAACAAATAATTATTGATAAATGCTTATCAATGCTCGCATTGTTAGAATTCGACCACCATTGTGTGGACTTAATGAACAATGGCATTTCTTGGCATTGGCAACGACGGAAACGTTTTGTAACCATCTCTCAGACGATACACATCAGGGAGGTGGGAGACAGAGAGGCCCTGTGGGCCAGCTCCATCAAAACGTGTTGGGGGCTGCGGGGTGGAGTGATGGGGTGGTGGTGTAGGGGGTCACTCCGAGCAGCAGGACTCCCGCTGGGGAGGGGACCTGTGTAGGGAGATAGGAAGTGGGGGCACAGAAGCATAGGACATAGGAGGTGGACTCTGTGCCCCCTTGCCTGACTCTGGGGGTGGGACACGGAGGAGGAAGAAGGGAGCCAGTGAGGGAGGAAAGCAAGGTAGGGCCCCCAGGCTCCTCCTCTGTTCCCCCTCATTGCTCCCCACCCCCACTGTCTCCTCAGCCCCCTCTGAGTGCCCCCTCCCTGAGCCTGAGCCCTGACTACCCCTCCCCAGCTACCTCCCTTCGTGAGCCCCTCCCCCTTCTAGACCCGAGCCCACCCCCACTCTGATCCCCCTAGTCCTCTCTGAAGCTCCTCTCCAAAGCCTCCCCAGGGACCAGGGCGGACTGGAGGGACCAAGGAATTCTTGCCAGAAGGGTGGGCGTCTGGGGACAGAGGAGGTTGTGGGCGGGCTAAGCGGCAGCCAGCAGGAGGTCCTGGGAAGGGGCTCTGGGAGTCGCACTAGGGGGGCTGCGCATGAGCTGCTGCCATGGTGACCCCCCCCCTACTGGAAGGCAAGCCCTGCCCTCACAGCTCAGCAGGGCTCTGAGACCCCACAGAGATGGGATGAGTCCAAGGGAGAGAGACAGGGAGAATGACAGAGAGACTGAGAGAGGGAGACTGAGAGGCAGAGAGGGGTGGGGGTCGGGGAGGCCAGCCCTGCCTGAGGTGGAAGCTGTGTTAGCTATGGGAGTATACACAGCACCCCCACCCCCTTTGGCCACTGTCATGTAGACACAGAAGCTGGCGCCCCCCACAACCAGAAAGGCCTGGGGGCGTCATGCCCAGAGCTGTGAAGGAGGCCTGTTAGGGAACACTGGCTCATGGGATCAGTGCCCACTGATGGAAGTCATCCTCCATTGCACAGCCCCCCAGTCAGGCCTGGCTGATAATATGTACCCCCAGCCCCCACCCACCCCCGCCCCATAGGACAGAGAATTCAACCCCTGGGGAATCCCCAAGGCGGTTGAGGGGATTTTTCCGTCCTAGGATGAGACCAAGTTCTTAGAGGGACTCACTGCACACACACACACACACACACACACACACACACACACACACACACACACACACAAGCACCCAGTAGATAGTGAGCTCATGGTGCTCACTGGCCTGGGACACAAACATAACGTGCACACAGACAGACAGACACTGACACACACAAGCATACACACATACACCAGACGGTGAGCTGGAGGGTGCACCCTGGCCTGGGACACACACACACACACACACACACACACACTCATAGACAGACACAAAGGCAGGCACAGACAAACACACACACAGGCACACTCCATGTAGTTAGCTCATGGTGCACACTGGGCTGGGAGACACACTCACAGAGACACGCACAAACACACACACAGAGACATGCACAAACACAGAGACATGAACATACAGAGAGACACACAGGCATACATGCAGACACACAGAGACACCCACAAACACACACAGAAAGAGACAGAAAGACAGACACACACACACAGGCATACGCACTCTGCCCCTGCTCCCTGCTGAGGGAACCTGGCTCTTCCAGGAGGGCCCTGCCTCTTCCTTGTGGGTCGCTGGACATGTGTGTGTGCGTGTGTGTGTTTCTGTGACTGTGTTTGTACACATGAGCCTATGTGAGTGCATGAGTAAGTGAGAGAGCAGGTATACGGATGTATGTGTGAGTGTGTAAGGGAATGGGTATGTGCCAGTATTAACACATAACTGTCTCTGTGTGGTTGTATGTCTCTGTGTGTGTGAATAGGTGCATATGGGAACCCTGTGTACCTGTGTCTAGGTATGAGTATCTGATGTGACTCTCAGTATGTCTGTGTCGCTGTGTGTCTGGGTGTGAGTATGTATTTAGGCGGGGGTGTCTGAATGGTTCTGGTGCAGGTCTGGGAGTAGGTGCGGGTCTGGGGTGTGTCTGGGTGTGAGTTCATGTCTGGTATGAGCATGTGTCTGGGTGTGAGTTCACGTCTGGGTGTGAGCATGTGTCTGGCTGTGAGCTCATTCCTGGGGAAGGGGTGTCTGGTGTATCTAGGTGTGAGCACATATGTTGAGTGTGTTGGTGTGAGCTCATGTCTGTGTGTGTGTTGAGTGTGTTGGTGTGAGCTCACGTCTGTGTTGAGTGTGCTGGTGTGAGCTCATGTCTGTGTGTGTGTTGAGTGGGCTGATGTGAGCTCATGTCGGAGTGTGAGCATGTGTCTGGATGTGAGCTCATTCCTGGGGGTGTCTGGTGTGTCTAGGTGTGAGCACATGTGGGGTGTGTCTGGGTGTGAGTGTCTGAGTGTGAACGTGTGTCTGGGTGTGTTGGTGTGAGCTAGTGCCTGGTGGGTACCTGGGTGTGAGCACGTCTGGGGCCCTGTCCAGATTCAGCCCACCCCCTGGCTTGCCCCTGCCCTCCTCACCCAGCGGCCTCCCGAGTGTGTGTCTGGGCGCACGCCTGTGAGCACTGAGGGACAGTGCCCAGGGAGCTGGGGAAAGGGTTCCAAGATGAAGACCGCCTGAGCAGCCGGGAGGTTCTTGTGCCCAGGGGTACCCTATGTGGTCAGGAGCACTCTGGGGGGAAGGGGGGAGGGGTATCCCACAGGGAAGAGTCATTCTGGGATGTGCAGGAGTGGGTGTGCAGGGAGCTGCCTCCCCTCCCTGGCCCTCCCCTCCCGCCTCCAGTCCCACTCTGCCCCCAACTCACCCCCTTGCTGGCCCAGGTGGGAAGGCCAAGCAGGGCCACATCCATCAGTCCAGGGGCTTCTGTGATCCCCTTCCTGGAGGGCAGGCAAGGGCTCCGCAGAGACCAGTAGGGTAATGAGTGCTTAGCCCTCCCCACAGAGAGCACCCCGGTAAAGGGTGGGGGCACCCACTGCCGCCAAGGCCAGCAGTTGGTTTCCTCTCCTTTGTTCTTAGAGGGGATGGGGGCTGGGAGCCAGCGAGGGAGAGGCCTGGATTCTGGTGGAGGAGGGACAGAGGGACACAGACAGCCTCACATCCAGGGTCAGACAGAGATGGAGAGACAGAGATAGAGCCAGGAGGTGACACAGGGAGACAGAGCAAAGGTCACAGAGAGAGCTTGTGCACACAAAAGAGACAGAGACAAAGGGGGTGGGGTGTGGGGGAGACAACAGGGAGAGACAGAGTGCAAAGGAGATAGGGGGTCGGGCAGGGAGACAGGGACCCAGAACTCAGAGGGACACCGAAAGAGTCAGAGACAGGTGGGAGAGACACAGGTGGCCAGACAAAAACAGAGAGAAAGGGAGAGGGGAGAGACAGAGACAAGCAGAGATACAGAGAGAGATACAGAGACACACAGGCTAGAGGAGAGACGAGGAAGGGCCTGGCTATGAATGCAGAGAGACAGAGAGAGACACACACACAGAGGAGAGACACACAGAGAGAGGAGAGAGACAGACAGAGGAGAGAGAGACACACACACACAAAGGAAAGAGACAGAGAGAGACAGAAGCTTGCAGGGAAGGTGATTAAGAACTAGGAGGCCATGGAGGAGGCCTAGGGGGTGGGGGTGGGGTAGAGATGGAAAGAGATCAATGAAAACCCAGATAGACAGAGAAGGGGTCTAGGACCACAGGGACACAGGCTGAAGAGATGACCAGGCTGCCGGCCACAGCGGGGACACCGAGGGCCAGAGAGGTGGGGGGTGGGGTGGACAGAGGGCCAGGGCTCTCCTAGGTGAACCCAGTGGAGGGTTGTTGAGCGTGGGTGTGATCATCCAGCACACATCAGAAAGGGGTACCAGGCCCCGACCGGGTGGAGGTACACGGAGAGGTGACAGACCCCCTTGGCAGTTAGTACAATCCACCCAGAGTCTACCACCCTCCCTCCCCCCCTCAGTGCCCTGGCTTCTTCCTCTAAGCCCACACTGGCCTAAGGAGGAGCCTTGGTGGTGTAGTGGGCTGCTAACCACAGGGTCAGCAGTTCGAATCCATCAGCCGTTCTGAGAGAGAAAGAGGAGGCTTTACTCTGGTAAATAGTTACAGTCTTGGAAACCCACAAGGGGCAGTTCTAGCCTGTTTTATAGATTCTAGTCTGTCCTATAGATTCTATCCTGCTGGATCGGTTCCAGCCTGTCCTGTGGATTCTAGCCTGTCCTATAGGGTCTCTGTGGGACAGCTTAGAACTGACTGGATGGCAGTGAGTTTGGTTCTGGAAGGAGCCCTGGTGACCCAGCAGGCACATGTCTGGCTGCTAACCAAGAGCTTTGGCGGTTCAAAGCCACCCAGCAGCTCTGAGACATAAACACCTGGAGACCAGCCCTTGTGGAGATCAAATGCTTGTTTGTTTGTTTGTTTGTTTGATTTAAAATTTAACCTATTGCCTGCGAGGCGATTCCGACTTACAGGGTTCTCCAGGCTCTAAGTCTTCCCCAAAGCAGGCCACCCCTCTTTCTCCTGTGGAGCGGTCAGTGTGCTCCAACCACCCACCGAGCATCCCTTTAATCGGAGCACCCAGCGCTCCCCTGCACAGAGCAGATCCGTGGAAACTCGACGGAGGGGTCCCGCTCTGTCCCGTGGGCTCCCTCCCGGATGAGCAGACAGCAGCAGCAGTGATGATTCAGTCTGTGGCAGTTACAGCATCTGGTGTCAACTTGAGACTATTAAGAGTGAAGGGGGTGGAGCTTAGCCTGTCAATCAAGCCTCAGCTTGATGACCTCATTTGGAAGTGCTACGGAGACAAATAGCTTGCTGGAGGCAGGACACACGCTCTCTCTCCCTGCGAGACATTCCTGTTGACAAATAAGCCATATGGAGACACACTGGTGGAGCCAGAGCCCTGGAGGTGGAGAAGCCACGTGGAGACCCACGCCTCTGCTGAGATGTTTCCACCAGCACTGGAGCCATAAGACTTTCCACCCAGTGGCCTGTGATCTTCCTGTGTTCGGCGTCATTGCATGTGCTGCTTGAGGCTGCAGAGGAATTCATAAACTGGTATTGGGCCTATGGGCTAATATCAGATTTATGGACTTGATCTGGACTGGACTGGGATGTTTTCTCAACATACAATAGCTCTTCAATATAAAGTTCTCTCTTCTATACATAGGAGCATCTATGAATTTGTTTCTCTAGTCCACTCGGACTAACGCACAGTTTGACAGACACCGGATGCCACACGTCTTCCAGGAGGGGACCACTTGGAAGGGTCACGTCACTGAAACCAGGGGCTGAACTGAGGATGGAAACCCCATAGGATTCCGCAGTCGCGGGCACCGGCTATGCGTCCCGCAGGAACAAGGACCACAGTGCCTCCCATTCTGGGCAGCACAAGTCACAATAGCGAGAAATTGGAAGCAACCTGACTGCCCATGAGTGGGAGGGAGGTAGTGGTGGTGGTGGTTAGGTACTGCCGAGGCAGTTCTGACTCAGGGCGCCCCGATGTCCGACAGAAGGAAATACCGCCCAGTCCTGCATCAGCCTTGCCCCGATGCTTACAGTGGAGCGTGGTGTGGCAGTGCCCTGTGCACATCTTTCCATCCTGTCCAGAGAATCCCTGTCGGTGGAGGAATGCAGAAACAAACGCCAGCCCCAACCTGTGGAATACTACACAGCACTCAAAAATAATGGTCAAACTGTGGAGCGCCTCATGGTGTGGAGGACGTGGTACGGAGGGAAGGGAGTCCATCCCGAAAGGGCATGTCCTGGGTGAGCCCACTGTTCTAGTTTGAGAAATCGAGAGATGGTTTCCATACCCAAAGAGAGACAATGGTGCCCGACTATCCAAAGAGATAGCGTCTGGGGTCTTAAAGGCTTGAAGATAAACAAGTGGATATCCAGCTGAGAAGTAACAAAGCCCACATGGAAGAAGTGCACCAGCCTGTTCAATCACGAGGTGTCAAAGGGATCAGGTATCAGGCATAAAATATCCAGAACAAAAAAATCATATCATTGTGAATGAGGGGGAATGCAGAGTGGAGACCCAAAGCCCATCTGTAGACCATCGGACATCTCCTTACAGAAGGGTCATGGGGAGGAGACGAGCCAGTCAGAGTGCAGTATAGCACCAATGAGACATACAACTTTCCTCTAGTTCTTCAGTGCTTCCTCCCCACCACTATCATGACCCCAATTCTATCTTACAAGTTCGCTAGACCAGAGCATGTACACGGGTACAGATAAGAGCTGGAAACACAGGAAATCCAGGACAGATAACCCCCCTGAGAGTGGCGATACCAGGAGGGTAAGAGGAAGGTGGGGGGGAGGGGGAGCCAATCACAATGATCTACATATCCTCCTTTCCCAGGGGGATGGACAACAGAAAATTGGGTAAAGGGAGACATCGGTCAGTGTGAGAGATGAAAAATAATAATAATTTATAAATTATCAAGGGTTCATGAGGGAGGAAAATGGAAGAGGGAGGGGGAAATGAGGAGCTGATACCAAGGGCTCAAGTAGAAAGATGATGGCAACAAACGTACAAATGTGCTTGACACAATGGATGGATGGCTTGTAATAAGAGTTGTACAACCCCCCAATAAAATGATTTTAAAAAAATAGACTTTTGGTGGTGGTGGTGTGTGTGTGTGTGTGTGTGTGTGTGTGTAAAGGGGAGCTGGTGTGAAGGAGTGCAAAAAGCAAGAGAGCCCTTTGAAACGACGGTGGTAGCAATGACACAATACTGCGTGGTGTGGTTCAACCATGGACAAGAGGACATCTGTATTAGCTCCCCGTAACATGGTTTTCTGAAGGAATAAAAAATAAGAACCAGTGTTGATGGTTCCCAGGGACCGGAAGGAGGGGGAGGGGAAGCACAAAGCTAGCCGGTAGGTAGGTGTGAACCAGGTGGGTAAGGCTAGTGGCTAGACAGGTGGGAATGTGGGTGGAAACCAGACTCACTGCCCTGAAGGCCATTCTGTCTCACAGGGACCCCAGAGGACCAAGCAGCAGCACCACCACCCCAGGCTTCCAAGACTGTCCAGCTGTGGGGGAGTGGGACGCCTCATCCTTCTCCTGCGGGGGGACTGGTGGTCTCCACAGTCCAGCACACAACCGTGGTTCCACCAAGTGTCCTCTTGGGTCAAGGGGAAGAGGCTCTCCTTCAAGAGGGAGATGGGGAAGGAGGGGATGGGGAAGTGGAGTGGTGGACCGTGGGGGGACAGGACCAGCCTGTTGGGTACGTTGTTGAAGTTGTTGATCACAAAACTAACTTTCTGATACATAATTACTTCTTGATATATAATTACTTCTTGATCTAGAGCTCTGCTTATCCGTACATGAGTGTCTCTGGATTTGTTTCTCTAGTCCACCCGGCCTAACACACACATTAAATACATCCTTCTCCTACACGTGAAAACAGAGCTTGAAAAACTCAATCCACAAAGGCAGATAGATGATCCGCTTTCGGGGATAAGCCAAAGGAACCCTGGTGGTGCAGAGCCTGAAGCAGTCCCATGCTAACTGCAAGGTCAGCAGTTTGAATGCACCCACGGCCCCCGGAAGAGCGAGGAGGCGGTCCGCATTTACGAAGATTGACGGCCTCTGAAACCCCGTGGGGCGGTCACACGCTCCCCTATGGGCACAGGGCACGGGTTAGAATCAGGAAAGGTGTGCGTCAGGCTTGTGTCCTCTCCCGTGCTCATTCAATTGTGTGCCGAGCGCATCACCCGAGAAGCTGGATCAGATGAGGAAGAGTGGGGCCTCAGGTGGGGGGAGGCTTACCAACAACCTGCGGTCTGCAGGCGACACATCCTGGCTTGCTGGAGGCTGAGCAGGGCTTGAAGCACTTGCTGATGATGGTCAAGGACTGCAGCCTTGGGTGTGAGCGCACCATGGTGGACAGAAGACCCAGTCCTCACAGCTGGACCCACAGGCCTCCTTGTCGTAAGTGGGGCAAGGCTGAAGTGGTCAAGGGATCCGTCGTGCCTGGATCCACAGTCAACACTCACGGAAATGAAAGTTGCATCGGGTACACCTGCTGCCCCACACCTCTTTGGAGTGTGGAAGAGCAGGGACGGTGGTCACCTGGAGGACTTAGGCGCACCTGGCGGAAACCAGGGTCTTAGCCACCACCTCCTGTGCGTGTTGAAAGCTAGCCACCAAAGGAGGAAGACGGAAGAGGAATCGAACAAGCGGACTGGTGGAGATGATGGAAAGCATCGTGTGGCTATTGATCAGCTGCCTGGAGTCGTCTCCGGCCCACCACTGAGCGGCACACTGCCCGGTCCTGCGCCGTCCTCACGATGGTTCCTATGGCGAGTCCACGGATGCAGCCACGCTGGGCCTGTCCCTCTCCTCAAGGACCTCCCTCTCTTCCCTGATCTCTGCTGTACCAGGATGTCCTGCTCCAGGGACCATGTGTCCAAACTATGGAAGACAAAGGCACCACCCTTTCCTCTAAGGAGCACTCTGGCCTGGCTTCTTCCAACACAGAACGGTCTGTCCTTTCAGGGGCCCATTGTGTTGTCAACATTCTTCCTCAGCTCCCCCTCGCCCCCCCCCAACTCCCCACCCCCTCCATTCACAGGCATCTATTCTTCTGTGGTCTTCCTTATTCAACGTCCAAAAGTACAAATTAACAAAAGAACAAACAGATCTGCCGTGCAGGAAGGACAGTGCAGGATGTTCCTTAGCATGGAGGGCGGGCAGGCTTTGTCTCGCGTCCTTTGGACATGCTATTAGGAGAGACCAGTCCCCGGAGAATGACATCATGCTCGGCAAAGCAGGGGGGCAGGGACGAGGAGGGAGGCCCTGGAGCAGACGAGACAGATGGATGCCCAGTGGCTCCACCAGGGGTGAGGACGGGGCAGGACCGGGTGGTGTTTCGTTCTGTTGCTCACAGAATCGGTGTTGGCACTGGACAACGACCCCAGTAGCGGGTAGGAGAAAGGAATGTGGAATTGGCAAATGTATCACACACACACACACAACACACACACAACACACACACACACACACAAACACACACACACACACAACACACACACAAACACACACATACAAACACACACACACAACACACACACAAACACACACACACAAACACACACACAAACACACACACACAACACACACACAAACACACACATACAAACACACACACACAACACACACAAACACACACACAACACACACACAAACACACACACAACACACACACAACACACACACAAACACACACAACACACACACAACACACACAAACACACACACACAACACACACACACAAACACACACAACACACACACACAAACACACACACAACACACACAAACACACACAACACAAACACACACACACGCACGCGCACACACACACATACATGGAACCGACGACAGGATGGGCTTGAAGGTTTGAAAAATCACGCACTGCATGCCGGCAAGCTGTCAGCACAGAAGACCCCCCACCCCAACCCCCAACATGCTGACGTAGATATCATTCCACTGGAGGTGGGTGCCCTCGCCATGCCCCTCTCTGAGCTGGCACGCATCTCACAGCTCTGACTCATGCTGTGTTGGCGTTCTAGAATCTCCCAGCACACGGGCACAGGGGCAAGTCTCCCGGTCCCTCCCACACCACGCCTCTCTCCTCTTCCTGCCTTCATTCATCCTAACACCCAGCAGGAAAAGTGCTTCCTCTGCGGGACTCAGTTTACCCCGCTGGAGTTCATACATTTCTTCAGGGCCCATCCTAGTCCCCACTGCCACCAATCCCTGGTCCGTGTGTCCTTCCGGCGGTGGCTTGCATTTTACTGGGATGCTGCTGTAGGCTCTCAGATATTAGCAGGGCCCTCCGTGGTGGACAAGTTTTAGGGAGGGGTTTCAACGAAGATCAGGAAGAAATGCCTGGCACCCACCAAAACCCAAGCCCGTGGGACACAGCAGAACACTGTTCGACCCCCCTCCCTTGTTTGGGGTAC
This sequence comes from Tenrec ecaudatus, assembly GCF_050624435.1. NCBI lineage: Eukaryota > Metazoa > Chordata > Mammalia > Afrosoricida > Tenrecidae > Tenrec > Tenrec ecaudatus. The sequence goes on from NC_134530.1 coordinate 5,079,528, forward strand.
ACAATAAGGAAGGGCCAAGTGCTGGATGGGGTGGCAGTCTTGGGTTTGGTGGTGATCGGGGCAGTCAGCCAAGGTCAGGACAGATTGCAATGGGACGGATGGACAGTGGGCCAACAGACAAACAAATCTCTCGGGTAATCTTGCTGTGTTGTTGTTCGGTGCCTGTATTAGTCTGGGTATTTTTAGAGAAACAAATCCACAGAAACTCATGTATAAGAGAGAGTTTTATATAAAGGTTCAGTGCACATCAAGAAAACATCCCAACCCAGTGCTGCCCAAGCCCTCAAGTCCAACATTAACCCATATGTCCGACATCCATCTACAAAGTCCTCCTCCATCTCACAAAACAGACACAGTGATGCCGACTGCAGGAGGAAAGCCGAGTCAGTGACTGTGTATGCATCTGAGTGCTGGCAGGGGTCTCCACATGGGTGCTCCAGCACCCAGGGCTGCATGGGGGTAGGTCCATGCAGCTTCTCCTTGGGGATGTCTCACAGGAAGTGAGCCTTGCCAGCTGAAGCAGGCAACTGCTAAGGCAGCTGCACCCTGGTCCGACCATCACAAAGCAAGAGACCCGAGAACTAGCAAGGCGAGGCTCACGGAGCCATTTATCCCTCCGCCCTTCAATTAACCCCACATGTGTTTATCGGCCAGGTTGGCACAATAAACTAACCACCTCAGTGCCTTACACTCAGTTCCAACTCTCAGCAACCGGAAGCACAGGGGAAGGAACCACCACCCTGGCCTGCACCAGCCTCGCCGTGGCTGCTGTGTCTGAGGCCACAGACGCAGCCACCATGTCGACCCCTCTTGTCCAGAGCCTTCTTTGTCTCTGGCCTTCCACGGAAGCCAGCAGGAGGTCCTTCTGCAGGGCCTGTTCTACCCAGCGTCTGTGGGAGGACCTCTCACACCATGCTCGCTTCCCATTCTGGCCGTCTTTCTTCCAAGACAGATGGATTTGCTCTCTTGGCAGACCGAGGCACGCCCAGTCTGCTGCCAGCACCCTCATTCCAATGCATCCGTTCTTCTCGGGGCTTCCAGAGTCCACATCCAACTGGACACGCGCTGGCGTGGGTCAGGCCCAGCCTAGTCGTCTGAGTGACACCTGCTCTGGACTGTTTCCACATTTGAACACGCTCTTGTGCCTCAGGCACTGCTGTGCTTAGGTGTTACCAAGTCCACTGGGACTCAGCAAGACTCCCTGCCCCCGAGTCAATTCCGACTCAGGTTGACCTCAGAGGGCAGAGTAGAACTGCCCCTGTGGGTTTCCGATTTTCCTGGAAGCAGACTGCCTCCCTCCTCTTTCTTCCTCAGAGTGGGCTGATGCATCCAAACTCCCAATCCTCTTCCACCTTCGCCATGTTCAAACGCATTGCTGAGTCCCCCGGGTCGCTCCCACCCGCCTGTCCCGAATTGCCCCGGGAGCTTACACCTGCAGCCTCTGCAGGTGCCTGCCTAACCCCTGCCTTGCTGCTGTCTCCTTGACCCCCAAGACCGCACTCTTTGAAGGACCAGTGCTCAAAGCAGACACCCTGAAATCCTTCAGACTGCTGTTGGGTTCAAAGAAGACACGGCAGAGATGTTCGGTTGAAGACGCAAAGATGATCTCAGGAAAATGACTTTGGGGCCAATCCAGTCCCCACAGATGCAGGCCATCTGGATTCCACGAGATTTTGAGATTCTGTCCCGCATCTCTTCCCCCTTTTGATCAGGATTCTCTCCAAAGTGGGCGATCCCATCCCCAGGGGGCGCAGGAGTGATCCAGGGGTGTGGGCAAAAGCAGAGAGCTGCCCTTTACCCTGGATTCTGGGCATCGTAAAAAAGCATTGAATTGCCAAGGGGGGCGCCGAGTTATTTATTTATTTCCTGCAAAGGGCAGTTAAGTTTGGGGATCTCTTGGATACAAACCTTCAGTCAATTGAGGGTGATGTTTAAGCAGCAGAACCCGTCCCTGCAATACCAGTTTGTATTCCGGACAGCCAGCGAGGAGGAGAGGGAGGCAGTCAGAGAGGGAGGCAAAAGGGGACAGGGGGCAACAGCGGGAAGTGCAGCAGTGAGATTAGAGCCACCCCCAGCCCCCGACCCCCCAACCCCTGCTGGCTGTCAACACAGGGAGACAGCAGGGGCTGAGCTAATAAGGCCTGCTAGAGGAAGACATGGGCTGGGGGCATCCAGCGTCCCTCTGGGGACTTCTCAGCCAGATGTGCTAGTCAGTCGGTCACAGGCCCCTTGCACTGAGGGGTATTAAGGGTCTAGCATGAGTGAGGTGAGGGGGGCGTGCCCCCGACTCTGGGCTTCTTGCCTGATGGGTCTCTTCTTTTTTCTGGTTCCCTGACTCTCCCTCCCTTCCTGGAGCTTGGTTTCTGGATTTCTATGTCTGTCTGTCTGTTGTCTGTCTGTGGATCTGGATCTAGCGCTCTCCCTCTCTGTCCTTGTCTTTCTGTGTTTCTCTCCATCTCTGTCTCTGTCTCTCTCTCTGTCTCCTTCCCCCATCTCTTACTTAATCATTCTTCCTTTTTCTTCTATGTTCCCATGTCTGTCTGTCTGTCTCTCTATCTCCTCCAGTCCTTCACTGCCTGTCTCTACCCCTGCCTCTGTCTCTGCCTCCGTCTCTCTGCCTCCCTCTCCCTCTCTGTCTCTCTTCCTATCTCTTGTTCTACCTCTCAGTCAGTCCTGTCTAACTCTCCCTCTATCTCTCATGTTATCTTGCAATCTCTCTCTTTCTCTGCCCCTAAGCTCAGTTTCTCTCTCTCTCTCTCTCTCTCTCTCTCTCTCTCTCTCTCTCTCTCTCTCTCTCTCTCTCCCCCCTCTCTGATTCATCTCTGTCTTGCTGTCTCTGTGAGTCTCTGCCTCCATCTCTTTCTTCTTCTCTATCTCTGCCTTTCATCTCTCCCTCCCCTGGGCCCCTCTAGGTCAGTCTGTGTGTCTGCCTCACCTTTCTCTCTGACTCTCTCTGTCTCTGTCTCTCTCTCTCTCTCTCCCCCTGTCTCATTCTCTCTGTGCCTCTTAGCACCCCCGTGTCTCTGTCTCCCTCCCACCCACCCCTTCATACTCAGGACCCTGGGACTTTTTTGGGGGGCCCCACAGCAGCTGGTGATCAGACGACCTGACACCTGGGGGATTAGCTGCCCTGCCCCTCACTCCCCCGCAGCCTGGAAGGACTTGATGCCTTGGACTGTCTGTGCTCTGTGATTGAATTTCCTCAACCTTCGCAGGCGACACCCCACCCACTCACTGATGGTGCAGATCCTTCTCCGGTCTCAGCCGGTCCCCAGGCCCTCGCGGGTCACCAGACGGGCACAGGGATGATAGCAAGGGCCCACACCTGCCGGGAGCCCCCTCTCTGCCTGAACCGCCCCCTCGCACACGCGGCCCCACCTGGAGAGGAGGGGCGCAGACCGGGGTCGGGCTAAAGCCGTCTTTCAAATCACCACCGCGTGGCTTCGTCTACTCCTATTGAGAAGCCCCCCCAAATGTTTTCAATTCAAATATTTTGAGATTTCCTCCTTCCCAGAGTTTTAAAAAGCTTTTTTTTTTTTAATGTGGAAAATAATTATCCCCGCAACAGGAAGTTGTAAAAATAGCACAGGCTACCGTGGGGCCAGCCGCCCCCAAGAGCAAGCTTACATAACCGGAGGACAGCGTCCAAACTGGGCAAGGGGGGCTGGGCAATGCAGTCCCCCCACTCCCACCCCCGCCCGTCCTGCGCTGGGAGGCTGGGAGCCACTGGTGTCTCACACACCTGCAGGTTCACTGCAGGAGTCATTGGGGCTTCCAGACTCAGAGCAGGAAGAAAGGCCTGGCAACTGGCCTCTGACCCCCGCCAGAGCGAGCTCTCAGGATCACCCCAGAAGCGCTTTGCTGGGAGGGCCCTGGTGGCTCGGTGGGCTGGGTGTGGAGTTGAAAATCGCAAGGTCGGAGGGGCAAAGATGAGCGTGGCTGCCACCACCGAGACTTGCCACCTGGGAACCCACAGGCCTGGAAGGTCTGGCTCTCAGGGCGCTGGGCTTGGGGTTTGACTGCAGGAAGATGTGTCCCCCGTATTAGAAGGCACTCAGGTGTACAGCCCCTAAAATCCTCTGTGTGTGTGTGTGTGAACCAACCACACGTGCGTGTCCCAGGCTGCTACACACTGCAAGCTCACTCCCTGATGGGCGCCTGTACTCCTGTGTCAGTGTATGGTCTGTGTGTCTAGCTGTCTGTCCGTATGTGTGTGTGTGTGTGTGTGTGTGTGTGTGTGAGTGAAGGCGGAGCAGGACTGGACAACGTGCCCTTCTGTGGTCCGTGAGTCACTGCAGGTTAGAACACGAACAAGGCCTGTGTCACACAGGTGCGCACGGGGCACACCCACGTGATCGCCCACGTGTGGTCACACACAGATGCAGCACACACATACCTCGTCCACACAGACACTTGTGCTGGAAAAATCCACTCTGGAAACAGTTGTTAATGTCATCGGCAACACCCCCACCCCACCCCCAACATACTGGTCACCATGGTTTCAGGAGCATGTTGCCTGCACTTGGCAATCTCTCTCTCTCTCCGCTCCCTCTCCCTGTTTGAAGAAAGCATTTGCTGCCTCAGAAGCCACGGGAGCGCCCACATCTATTACAGCCCAGATCCCGGAAGGGAAAGAAGGGAGACCAAGGCCCACCAAGGCCCCCCAGCCCCTCTCTGGGCTCTGTCTTTATGTTGAGAAAGAGATCTGGGTGCTCCACCCACTAGCCCCCTCCCCACTCCTTGCTACAGCACTCAGAGTTCTCCCCCGAGCCCACCTCTCCACCTCTCCCCATCACTCCAGCTCAGGAGCAGGGACCTCGAATTCGAATTCCTGACCACACTCCTCACAGACCTGGCCCCCTTCCATCCTGCCTCCCGGACCTGGGATTCAGGGGCCCCCTCCACCATCAAGTCCCATTTCCCACCCACCAGTCTATCCTCCATGGCCCGCCCCACCCCGGCTGCCACCAGTGTCAGGCCCAGCCAGGGTCAGCACTGTGCCCACCACCAGGGCTGCTGGCTGCTGCTGGACGGGCTAAGCTCACGTCCCTCGGGCTTTTGCACATCACGACGGTAGGCCTGGCTTAGCTCGGCTGCACCAGGAGTCTCAGTGGTGTGGCCTTCTGCGAAGCGGTTGTGGGGACGACAGGACAGAGCACCACCTCCCTCATCTTGTCCCAGCCTTGATGAGACAGGGGAGGGGCGGGAGGGGGGCTTCATCTGGGTTGTGGCTGACCCGTAGTATAAGCCAGGGCTCAGCCAACTGCAGCCTGAGGGCCACACGCGGCTCTTTCAGGACGTCCATGCACCTCTGAAGCTAAAATGGGAAACATTTTAGAGGATATATTTCAGATAATGCGGCTTCATTTTGTTGGTAAAAACACTCCCGGCTTTCCAAGGGTTTTCAAATGGTTGTGAGGGACAGGGCGGGCTCTTCTGCCTCAAACGTTTGCCGAGTCCCCGTCTAGACTAACGAGTGTGTTGAAACTAGCTGCCTTCGCCTGTTGGATCTGAATCTCCCATCGGGTTCTTCGACCTGCATTACCTGACTGTCCCAGGAGCCGTCAGATGATGCCAACCTTGGATTCATTCAGCTTGGCAGCCACCAGCCCGTGCTCTCCCTGCTTCCTGTTCATCAGCCCCTGCAGCGACATGAGCCAGCAGAAGCCTCCGGCTGACATCCGGCCCGTGGACCTGAGCCGGACTGGATTCCCTATGTCTTCAAGGGCGTGAGACATTTCTTGGTAGAAATCTCCTTCTACAGACAAGCTGGGATTGCTTCTCCGGGGCACCCAGCCTCACACACACACACACACACACACACACACACACACGCATGCATGCGCGTGCACACACTGAGTCCACTTCCAGGAGCACGCTCTCCCCTTTGTGTCTCGTCCTGGGGCCGCCTCACCCTTTAGTCTCAGCTCAGACAACGCCTGCTCCGGGAAGCTTGCCCTTGTCACCTGCCTTGCACGGCCCGCCTGGTGTCCCGGGCGTTTCTTCGACATGTCCTCCTTTACTGCCAGGCCCCTTCCTAAGCTGCACGGTCCATAATGGCAGGACTTGGGTCTGCCCTGTGCATCCACAGGGGCCCTGCTGGTGCAGTGAGTCTGGCGTCTGGCTGCTAACCACGAGGTCAGCAGTTTAAAGCCACCCGTGGCTCCGAGGGAGAAAGATGAGGCTTTCACCTCCCATGAAGACTGACGGTCTCAGAAGCCCACAGGGGCAGTTCCACCCGGTCCCATTGGGTGGGTCGCCGTGAGTCTGATCGAACCCGACAGCTGCCAGCAGCACTATGATGTGAGCTAGTCACCAGAACAAACTTTTTTTCAGAGGATGATACGGCCATTCTCTCCCCCTTGTCACTGCAGATGTGGGGGCTGAGTCCTCCCCTGCCGAGAGTTGTCCTAGGCACTGGAGGGTGGAGGTGGGGGCTGAGCAGCATCCCTGATCCACACCCACTCGATACCAGCATCACAGTACCACAACCCCTATGTGGTGACACCCCCAAATGTCTCCAGACGTCACCCACGGGGCACATCCTACCAGATGAGACTCGCAGATGTGTCCCCTTCCAACACCCACCTGAGCACCCCCACCCACACAGGCCCGGGCTCCTGGGCCCCTGAACTCTGGGCCACAGGTGAGCTGGGAACCTGAGCCCGAGTTCTCACGGGCAGGCAAAGTCCTCACAGCCGGGAACCGCTCCCCAGCCCCTCACCTGCCCCGGCCTCTCTGCAGCTGCCTGGCGCTGACACCTGAGCCCCAGTTCTCACGGGCAGGTGACACATGTGGGGAGGGGGTGGGGAGGACACCAGACCCGAAGTCACACAGCTGATGTGCCCTGAACAGGGACCCTGAGGCCCAGTCAATTGGAGCTTCTGATGCAGATGATGAGAAAGCTTACACAGTGGGACAGGGAACTTAAGGCTCAAGGATTCTCTCAGCCCAGGCTTAGACTCACTTGGCACTTCATTGTTTAGTGGCCTGGCGTGGGGCTGGTGGAGGGGGTGGGGGGATAGTATTGGGAGGTAGGGTTTAAACTCTGGCTCACCTTGTGTGCTGAAATCACCCGCCTGCCTTTAAATCCAAACCCTGGGTTTGTTTGCTACTAAGCCCTGCTGGTATAGCGGGTTATAAGTTGCCTTGCCAACCCTAAGACCAGTAGTTCGAAACCTCCAGTCAGTCCTTGGAAGAAAGCTGAGGCTTTCTGCTCCCATAAAACTTGGTCGTCGGGGGGACCCACGGGGGCAGTTCTACCCTGCCCAATAGGGTTGCTGTGAGCTGCATTGAGCTCGATGGCCGTGAGTTTGTTCAGTGACCGCCCGGCCACCAGTGGTTGGAACAACGCTTGTTACCCATTAGGGCGTGGGTGAGTTCCTTTGTGGCTGTCCTGTTGGGGAGCTCAGATGCCCACGGAGGCAGTGCCGATTCTGGGTGGTCTCCAGGGAGCTGAGCAGAGCACTGATCCCCCGGCATTCTGAGGCTGCAGGAAGAAATGATCGGTGTCCAAAGAGGTGAAGAAAGAGGGAGGGTGACAGTGTGTCTGACTTCTGCCTTGTGGCAACAGGGAAGCCAGGGGAGGTCAGACACGGCCCCTCCTTCCCGTTTTAGCACCAGCTGGCCAGCAAGCCTGACCGGTCTGGTCTTGTTGTTGTTGTTTATGATCATGAATTCTGTCTTACATTTCCTTCCCTTCTGTCCCGGGCTTGTCCTCACAGATGGTGGGAGTAGCTGGGCACCATCTAGTTTTTCTGAGCTCAGGGTCGCGGAGACTAAGTGGAAGCAGGGACTGAGTGATGGCGTGGCCCACGAGTCAGAACGAATTGCTTTTCACTCTACTTTCCCCCACTCTTCTTGCCTCCAAATGAGGAGAGGCCAGTGGGCTTACCTCAACTGGCTGCACATGAGCCTTTAAGACCTTAGGGCCCTTGTAGGGGAGCTTAAAGTCTGAGCACCTCAGTCTACAAAGGGCTGTGGGTGACAGTGACAGCCCCAAAACTCATTTGCAAAGCCCCCCTGAGGTAATTAGTTTATTGTGCTAACCTGGTCGATAAACACATGTGGGGCTAATTGAAGGGCGGAGGGATACATGGCTCAATGAGCCTCGCCTTGCTAGTTCTCAGGTCTCTTGCTTTCTGAGGGTCACACCTGGGTGCAGCTGCCTTAGCCAGTTTCCTGCTTAGGCTGGCAAGGCTCACTTCCTGAAAGAGATTTCTGAGGAGAAGCCACATGGTCCTACCCCGATGCAGCCCTGGGTGCTGGAGCAGCCGTGTAGAGACCCCTGCCAGTGCTGAGATGTTTACACATTCACTGATTCGGCTTTCCTCCTGCAGTCGGCATCATTGTGTGTGTTTTGTGAGATGGAGGAGGACTTTGTAGATGGATGTCGGACATATGGGTTAATGTTGGGCTTGTGGGCTTGGGATGTTTTCTTGATGTGCACTTAACCTTTATATAAAATTCTCTTATACATGAGTTTCTGTGGATTTGTTTCTTTAAAGTACCCAGACTAATACACCACCACCACCACCCCCAATAGATTAAACTTCCAGTGAATTCCTTCTGATCATTAACGGGGAACGTAGATCATCTGGCCCTCAGGCCTTGGGCAGTGGATTCCATCCACCTCTCTCCAGCCAGCCCAGAGAGGGGCCTTCTCTCTTAGGAGCTTGCCTGGGGGTGTCCTCGATGGAGATCACTCAGAACAGAGGGTCTCATAGTGGTGAGTCAGGCCCTGTCAGCCTCACCCTGACTGCCCTGATCAGAAGGCCCTGAACCAATCTTGTCAGCCCTTGTGTCTAACAACATGTGTGTCTCCATAATGGGCCTGTCACCTGTCATCGTGATGCACTGATCTCCCACCGGGCATGAACTTGTGACCGGCCCCTTTGTTCCGCGCCCCATTATCTAGTGCCTCAACTCTGAATTTTGGGGCTCTGTTTTGCTCTTGGGCCTCTTGTCAAGGGGAAACGTCTGTGTCTTTGTTCCTCTAAGACTCAGTGACTGGAGGGGGAGGGGGATGAGCTGATACCAAAGCTCAAGTAGCAAGAAAATGTTTTGAGAATGACATTGGCAACCTATGTTGACATGTGCTTGACACGAGGCATGGATGGATGGACTGTGATAAGAGCTGTACCAGCTCCCAGTAAAATGATTTTTTTTAAAGGCTCAGTGACTTGTCTCCATGAATCATTTAAAACCAGGGTCTCTTTTGTACCGTAAAACAACACCCCGCTAGGATGCCTATGTCATAAACAACAACAACAACACAGAGGATTAGCAGGGTTGGCAAGGCTGGGGAGAGACTGGCACCCCGGGCACTGCTGGTGGGGAGTGAGGTGGTGCCCTTCGGCAGTTCTTCCCACAGCCACACAGAACAGCCAGACCCACTGCTGTGAATTCGCCTCCACCCACGGCTTTTCCACGCCCGAGCTTCGGGAAGGGGGAGAGACCACCGGATCTTCCTCCTGCAGTGCCTCAAGGTGGACCTGGCCCTTGAGCCCTCCATCAGCACCCAAGGGAGTAACTGCTCAGCTGGAGGCGCTTCAGAAACATTTGCCCTGAGAATGCATCGAACCTGAGGGTCGCTGAATGGAGACCCATAGCTGGCCTCCCCTACGGAACAGCCTGGGCTCTGCTCAGACCTGGGCGCCGCATGGGACACCTACTCTGATTAGACCCCAGGTTGGAGGAGAAAGGGACTCTACAGGGCATGATGGGAAAGGGGTCTAGACAGGGATGGTCTGGTGGCTTTGTGGGGAGCCCTGGTGGGGGCCTGGTTATGAGTTAGATTGTTGTGAGAAGCTGCCTGCTCCCAGAAAGAGACAGCCTGGGAAACCCACAGGGCAGTTCCATCCGGTCCTACAAGGTCGCTGTGAGTCCAGGGTCCACTCAACGGAGGAGTGCGTTTGTTGGGCTTGTCCCAACCTATGGTATTTCCGGGGGCCTCATGCATGTGAACATTGACATTAAATAAGAAAGACCAAAGAGGAATGGATGCACCTGAAGTACGGTGCTGGTGAAGATCGAAAATTCCGCGGACCGCCAAAAGAACAAACAGACCTGTCTCGGAGGAAGTACAGCAAGAACGTGGCTTACAGGCTAAGCTGTCGAGACCAGCTTCCTCTGTCGGACTTTGGACGTGCTATTAGGAGAGGCCAGTCCCCTGGAGCAGGACCTCAGGCTTGGAAAGGTAGAGCAACGGGGATGAAGAGAAAGACCTGCGGGGAGATGGGTCCGCATGGTCGCTGCAACAATGGGTTCCGACCTAAGACCGTGGACGGGCTGTGCCTGGGGTCACTATGGGTCGCAACTGACTTGATGTCACCTGACAACCACAGTGCATAAGAACATCAAGGCCCGTTAGCAGTCACAAGTGCGGTCATTGCTCCTGGTTAGGCCAGAGGACAGCCTCCTAGAAGTCTCTTCAATGGCTTAGTAACAATAACCAGTTGCTGCCCAGCCAGAGGGACCTGGGTGTATCACAGCAAAGTGGGCTCCTAAGGGTTTTCTCCCCACAATTGTTCTTGTGCCTGAGCCCATTGTCTCAGCGGACACTGCCAATCCATCTCGTCAAGAGCCTCCCTCTTTTTCTCTGGCCCTCTGCTTTTATCCATGGAAGCAGCAGTTAAGAAATCAAAGGACATGTTGCCTTGGGCAGATCTACTGCCCAGGAGCTCTTTACAGTGATAAAAAGTGAAGATGACACTTTGAAGACTCAGGTGGGCCTGACCCAAGCTATCGAGCATTCCTCAACTGCATGCAAAGTACAGAAGGCCAGAGAAGAACAGCATGGCCTTTGCAGGATGGTGTTGGCAAAGCCAACGGGAAAGATCAGGGGCAGCCAGAACAAGCAAACCTGCCTGAGAGGGATCCCGCCAGCGTGCTCCCCAGCATCAGGATGGCTCCCCAGCATCAGGATCATCTCACGTACTTTGGGCATGTTGCCAGGAGAGACCAGTCCCTGCAGAAGAGCATCTGGCTGGCACAGTGGAGGGGCAGCAAAAAAGAGGAAGGCCTTTGAGGGGACAGATGGACGCAGTGGCTGCTCAAAAATAACAGCCGTGAGGATGCAGCAAGGCCCGGCCGTGTGTCCTTCTGCACCGGGCTCGCTGTGGGTCAGTCAGAACATCTGGCAGTACCTCACGACAACTGTCCTCTATGTGCTTTGTTTCTCCAAAATCACAATAAAATACAGATTTTTAAAAAAATCCGTATGTCTGCTGAACTTCCGCTGCGAGCGATGGCATTGTGGGGACGGGTGAGTGGTAATGATTGTGCAATCGCCTGCCCGAGCTCAGCGCCACTGAGTTTTCCACTGGCAGGAGGGGTGACTGGATTGTTACATATGTATTTGTCCTGGTCTGCTGCCTTCTGGCCAGTGACCAGCCCTCATCAAGTCCAGCCCACGTGTGAGTCCTAGAACCCGGCTCCCAGCGGTGACCTTTCCAAAGCAGGTCGCCAGGCCTTTCTGCCGAGACGCCTCTGAGCAGATTCAAACTGCCCACCTTTCCGTTAGGAGTCCAGCGCTGAACTGTTTGCGCCATTCGGGGACGCCAATATATTGATCACAATCTGGAACAAGAAACAAGAAAGATGTGCTATGTCTGCCTCGTCCTGCAGCACGCTGTCTGTGCTGAAAGTTTCCCATCTTTGTCCCTTCTACATTTGCAGGGCGCGCGCCCCTACCCCTGCTGTGTCCACCCCCTGTGGGGGTCCTGTTCTGGGGCGCCCCCCTCCTCCCCCGCAGGCCGGGGCTGGGCCTGGGGACAACTCAAGGAGAGAGAGGACTCTGTCTGCTTTACGCCCACCCCCACCCCTACCCCCACGCCCTCCTCGCTTCCCCGCCGAGTCCCGAGACCCTCTGCGAAGCCACTTCTCCCAGGATCTCAGCGGACCGGCGGAGAGCGCACGGCGTTGCCTAGGCAACGCCGGGATGCCCAGCAACAAGTCTGCGGCACGGGGCACGTGCCCGGCGCGGGCCAATCCGGGGGCCCGACCGGCAGCAGGTCAGCCTGGGCCAAAGTCCGCCTCCCTCTCCGCCCCAGCGCGCGGCTTGGAGCTAATTACCGTAATTGCGGTGGAAGCGCTCGCGATGCGCGGGGAGGGGGGGGTCGGCGCTGGAGGCGGGGCAGGCCCGCTCTCTCCTGCTATCCCTGTCCTTATTAGGCCCCTACTGTGTGCGCCCCGGCAGGAGCCGGATAGAGACTGCTCGCAGTCGGGGGTGGAGAACGCTATGTTCTAGTTGGAGTAAATCTGAATTAGGGGGTGCAGGGTCAGGGGAACGGGTTTGACCCTTAAGACTTGCCTATATTCATCGCAGCCCCACCGTTCGCTGGCTCTACGTTCCTTCTGCTTGAAATAGGGAAGATGGTGTCGTGAGTTACCTATTGGGCAGCTAACCACAAGGTCAGCTGTTCAAAACTCCTAGCCCCCTTTCAGGGAAGTGGGTGCATCTCTCAGAAACCCCCCAGAGGCAGTCCTATCCTGCCCTGCAGAATTGACTCAATGGCAGTGAGTTTGTTTTTTTTTTTAGTTAAACCCATGGCCCTTAGAAGTCGGGGTTCAAATCCCAATCTTGCCACTTACAGTCCACATGACTCACGTCTAGGTGAACCACATAACCTCTCAGAGCCCCTGATTCTTCTTCAATTAAAATGAATGAATGAATGAGAGAGGGCTTGTTGTTAGCTGCCATCTGTCAGCTCAGACTCACCGGGGTGGTGTGGACCAGAGAAGGTAACCACCTGGGCCTGCAGCGCCATCCTCCGAATGAAGCCCGAGCTCCCTGTTGCAGCTGTGCCGATCCATCCCGTCCAGGGCGGTGTTGTCCTCTGCGCGTGTGGTGGTCATGAGAATGTAAGGCACGCATGTACGTGACACGGGCCGTGGGCACTCAATAAAAGGTCATTAGGAGGGTGTAGCGGTTACCAGATGAGACTCTTATGGGGGGGGGGTTGTTTTTGACAGAGTTGCAATTAGCCTGCCCTACAGGGTCGCTGTGAGTCAGAATTGACTGGTTTCTGAGTCTCCACCACGGTCCCAGCTCGGTTACCAGCCGTGGCATCTGCCACGTCTCCTTCCGTGACTCTGCACCTCCATTGTCCCGGACATGAGGAGGAGGACCTGGACAAGAGGCCTTCAGGCCCCTTGATGGCCTTCACTCACGACCAGGGAGTCCATCCTGACAGGACAGAGCAGAGCTGTCCCGTGGGGTTCCGAGATGTGACACCTCTCCGGGAGGAGCAGCGGCCTGTCTTTCTCCCAGGGGGCGGCTGGCAGGTTTGAGCCACAGGCCTTTGGTTGGCAGCTCAAAGCCTAACCCACAGAGCCACCTGACCATGGTGTCTGCCATTTTGGAACTGTGCCTACCCCCACCCCCAATTAAAAAAAAAGAAACACTGAAGTTGTAGCCCTGGCACCTGAGTGAGACCTGAGTGAGACTCTACTCAGAACAACAGTCTTTGCAGCTACCAAGGTCGCAGGAGGTCACACTGATGCGGGGCGGGCGCTAATCCCACCCTGACTGGTGTCCTTATGGAAAAGGAGAGAAAACGGAGGAACACACAGCAGAACAATTCCGTGGCTCCCGAGACTGAGGCAGAGGCCGGCAGGACATGGCCGCACAGCGAGGATCACAGGGGAGGACCAGGAAACACCTCAAAGTGAGGAGAAGAGGCCAGGAAGGATGTTCTCCAAGAGCTTTCCCAGAGAGCCAGGCCCCACCGCACCCTGGTTTCAGACTTCTGGCCCCCAGGAAGTATTAGGACATATTCCTGCTGTTTTAAGTCCCTCCACAGGAGAGAGCTGGTTCCTGAAGCCCCCCCAGGAAATGAATATGGTGCTGTTTTTAAAATGAGCCGACCGCAACACATGTACCAATGTGCGTGACACAGTGGATGTACGTATGGATTGTGATAAGAGTTGTGCGAGCCCCCAATAAAATGATTTTTTAAAAAGACACGACCGGTGGGTGGGTGATGGCGGAACAGGGAGCCCCGGCTATGGGAGCAAACAGCAGAGTTGTATGTGAACAGATGCACGGGATGGTGTAAGACATAGCCAAACAAAACAGAGAACTCTAATGGGGGCAAATAAGTGTTCCTGGGGGGTAGGGTTGGGGAGGGAGGGGATAAAGGGAAGCTGATGTCAAGGCGTTCAAGAGGAAAAGAAATGTTTGGAAACAATCTGATGGGTAGCAATTGTGCCATGACGCTTGACGTGATTGCTCCATGCAATGATCTCTGTAAGAACTCCCAATAAAATGATTTTTAAAAAGTTTAATGAGGTGCCCCTCGGGGGGTGGTGGGCGGGGGCGGGCTGACAGTTTCCATCCCAGGCCTGGCTGATCTTCAGTCCCTCTCGGTCCTTTACTGCTTTCTTCCTTCCACCAGCAGACGCGCCCTGAGCGCCGACTGCGTACCACCAGGTCTTGCCCTGACGTGGCTTTCAGCAGCAAACAGGAATGGGGCAGCTGTTCCTTTAGGCCTGCTGGCCTCCCCACCAACTAACCGGGCCCCTGTGGGTGCTGTTTTCCTGCTCGGTGCCGTCAAGTCGGCCCGGCCCACAGTGACCCGATGTATAAACACTGTGGGCCCTGTAACCTCCTCACCATCGCTGTTCCGTGTCCACCCATCTTCGGGACAGCCTTCTTCTTTGTCACCGACCCTCTGTTTTCCTGAAGGAGCCCTAGTGGCAGGACGGGCTGCATGCACCTACTGGGCTGCTAACTGCAAGGCCAGCAGTTCAAACCCACCGGCAGCTCCCAGGGAGAATGAGGAAGCTGGTCCCATCCATAGAGTCTTGGAAACAACCCCACAGGGGCCGTTACACCGTGCTTTGTGGGGTTGCGGTGAGTTTGGCTTTTTATTTTGGTGTTCCACATTAAGCATGACGTCCTTCTCTGGGGACTGGTCCCTCCTGATGACCTCTCCAGAGTCGGTGTGACCAACTCTCCTCATGCCTGCTTCTAGGGAGTGTTCTAGGTGGGCTTCTTCCCAGACAGAATCCAGTGCCGGTCCACTCTTTCCTCAGCAAACAGTAATTGAGCACCTACTGTATACAAGGGGTCCTGGTGACTTGGCGGGTTACTCGGTGGGTTGCTGACCTCAAGATCAGCAGTTCGAATGCACCAGCTGCTCCAGAGGGCAGGCTTCAAAACCCACAAGAGGCAGTTACACCCAGTCCTATAGAGTGGCTCTGTGTGTGTGTGTGTGTGTGTGTCTGTAGACCATATGTCCTCAGTCACCCAGTGAAGACACAAGGCAGACAGAAAGTGCCCCCTGGTCTCCATGGAGACCTAGGGAATCTGGTACTTCCGATTCCCCACACTGGTTCCCCTCCCAGGACCTTCACCAGCTGTGTCCTCGGCCTGGAAGGCACCTTCTTTCCCTCCCCTCCTGTGTCCACACAGAGGTAGCAGCCTCCACTGGACCTCCCCTCCCCCACTTCCTGGATGGGCGATCCATCCTGGAGCCAGCAGTGGGGGTGGGGCTGGGGTGAGGGCCACAGGTCCTCCTTGGACTTGGTGCTGGTGAAGAAGCCCAGTCCACTGGCAGGCGTCAGGGGAGGATGCCTCCTCTCCTCCCCACTCAACCCTGTACCCCTTCCTCCCCCTGTGGAACCAGGAGGGCAGGGCACACTCAGGACCCTGACCTGGACTACAGACCGAGGCTCCCAGGGTGGGGGGCGGGGGTCTCTGGTTTAAAACGCCAGCTTTCCCTGCCACCCTGCTGTGTGAACTTGGCCAGGTGGCCCAGTCTCTCTGTGCCTCTTTCCCATCCTGGGAGATGACAGTGGAATCACTGAGCATGGGGATACGTCCTGTGGAGAGGCCCAGAGAACAGGCCCTCGGAGAGGGGTGAGGGGAGCAGCCAGGCTGCCTGGAGGGGAGGGAGCTTTCTGCACTGGCCGCCCCCACCTGCCACCCTCTCTCAGTGTGACCATAAGTTAGTCATGGGCCTTTCCCCACAACTTCCAAACAGGACCAGAACGCCGTGTCCTGACCTTGGGAGGAGGCGGGTGGAACCCTGGCTGGTAACAACCTTCCAGAAGATTCTAGAAAGCTCTGGAAGCCTACATCTACTGCCACTGAATTGTCTCCAAATCTGGGTGCAGGGGCTGCAAGGAATATGGAAGAGCCAAGGAAAGTGGGGAGGGGTCTGGAAAAGGCACCTTCTAGACCCGACTGGGCTTCTGCTGGGGCCTGTGAGGGACGCAGTCCACCCTCTGCAACTCAGCTAAATCCGGCATCTTGGGGACTGTTTCAGCTCCCAGCAACCCCATGAGAAACAGAACAAACAAAGCACCAGCCAATCCCGCACCATCCTCACAATTGTGTTTGAGCTCACTGTTGCAGGCCCTGTGTCCGTCCACCTTAGCAAGGGTCTTCCCCGTTTCTGCTGCCCTCCACCAAGCACGGTGTCCTTCTCCAGGGACTGGTCCCTCCTGGCGACACGTCCAACATGCATGAGACGCAGTCTCCCAGTCCTCGCCTCTGAGGGCATTCTGACTGTACTTCTTCCAAGACGGCTCTGTGTGCTCTGTTGGCAGTTCTTGGCACTTCCCTCTTCTTTGCCAGCACGCCAAGGGGGAAAATGTTCCTTAACAGGGAGGTCTCCTTCCAGATCCCCCCTGGGCCCCCTGCTTACCTGTGTCCTCCCTGGGCCTCAGTTTTCTCACCTGAGAAATGGTGTCAGCATGTATGCTGTGGGGCTGCTGTGGAGCAGTTGGGCTCACTCACTCCCTCACTCACTCATTCATTCACTCATTCACTCACTCATTCACTCCCTCACTCACTCATTCATTCACTCATTCACTCACTCATTCACTCCCTCACTCACTCCCTCACTCACTCATTCACTCACTCACTCATTCACTCCCTCACTCACTCCCTCACTCACTCATTCATTCACTCATTCACTCCCTCCCTCACTCATTCATTCACTCACTCATTCACTTACTCACTCACTCATTCACTCACTCACCCATTCACTCACTCACTCATTCACTCACTCACCCATTCACTCACTCACTCATTCACTCACTCACTCATTCACATACTCACTCATTCACTTACTCACTCACTCATTCACTTACTCATTCACTCATTCACTCACTCATTCACTTATTCACTCACTCACTCATTCACTCACTCATTCATCCACTCACTCATTCATTCACTCACTCACTCATTCACGTACTCACTCACTCATTCACATACTCACTCATTCACTCATTCATTCACTCACTCACTCACTCATTCATTCACTAATTCACTCATTCACTCACTCAGTCATCCACTCACTCACTCATTCTTCACTTACTCAGCTGCCCTGCCCTCTAGGGCTGCTCTGAGTCAGCATCGACTCCAAGGCCATGAGTTTTTCGTTTTAAATATATGTTTGCATAGGTGTATATATTTATATTACTCTCTTAGCATACAGAAAGCAAACAAGCACACTATCACCCAGCCCACTCTGAGTCTTGGTGACCCTACAGGACAGAGTGGAAAAGTTCCTGAGGGTTTCCGAGAAGGACACTCTTTCCTACTTTTTTTTGTAGTGATTTTTTTTTACGGTGAATCGGGTGAGGGTTTACATTTCAGACCATCCCTTTTGTGTTCAACAACTTAAACTACTGCTCAATTGCTTGCCCTGCCCCCACCCCACCCCCACTTTGATTTATCTTCTCCTCCCTCTGGTGCAGCGGTTCTCAACCTGTGGGTTGCGACCCCTTTGGGGGTCAAATGACCCTTTCACAGGGGTCGCCCGATTCATGACAGTAGCAAAATGACAGCAGTTAAGTAGCAATGAGAATAGTGTTATGGTTGGGGGGGGGGCACCATCACATGAGGAACAGTATGAAAGGGCTGCGGCATCGGGAAGGTGGGGAACCGCTTGCAGCCGCCCCTTCAGTCAAGTCAACACCTGTCTACCCTCAAGCCTATGGCTTCACCCTCTCTCCCAGGCTCCCCTCCTTAGCAACCATCGAGGTCTGTTGTTCCCTGTGGTCTGAGAACCTTTGTCTTGATATTTTTCCCACCTAGATAACAGTGCTCTCATATCGGATTTGTCCTCTGAGGATTAGCTAATTTCAGTCAGCACCGTGTTCTCCAGGCCCAGGCTGAGGCTGTCAATCTTCAGGGGAACAGAAAGCTTTGCCTTTCTCCCTTGGAATGGCTGGTGGTTTTGAACTGCTGACCTTGTGATTAGCAGCCCAACGCATAACCACCACACACACACACACACACACACACACACACAGTGTTAGTCCGGGTCGACTAGAGAAACAAGTCCAGAGACACTCATATGTGTATAAGGAAGACCTTTATATCAAAGAGTAATTGTATATTAACAAAACATCCCAGCCCAGTCCAGTCCAAGTCCATACGTCTGATATTAGCCCATAGGTCCAATACCAGTTTATAAATTCCTCTTCAGACTCACACAACACATGCGTTGACACCAAATGCAGGAAGATCACAGGCCAGTGGGTGGAAAGTCTTGTGGATCCAGTGGTGGTGGAAGCCGCTCAGTGCTGGCGTGGGTCTCCACGTGGCTCCTCCAGCTCCAGGACTCTGGCTCCATCAGTGTAGCTCCATATGGCTTATCAACAGGAATGTCAAGCAGAGAGTCTAGGTCTGACCTCCAGTGAGCTGTTTATCTTCTTAGCGCCTCCAGATGAGGTCATCAAGTTACAACCTGATTGACAGGATAAACACCACCCCTTCACTCTTAATAGTCTCAAGTTGACACCAGATTATGTAACTACCACACACACACACACACACACACACACACACAAAGTGGTTTCAAAAAGCTAATGAAATTTTTCCATTATCTCTTCATTCCATTTTCCACAAACTTTTTGAAGCACATGTACACACACCCCACATACTTATCTATTTATGCATGTGTTTGTACACCATATAGATATATACACACACGCTTATCCAGAGGAGCCCTGGTGGCATCGTGGTTACGTGTGGGGCTGCTAGCTGAAAAGGCAGGAGTTCTAAACCACCAGCCGCTCCACAGTGGAATGACAGGGCTTTCTGCTCCCTTCAGGAGTTACCGTCTTGGAAACTCACAGGGGCAGTTCGATCCTGTCCGCTGGGGTCGCTGTGAGTCGGAACTGCCTCACTGGGAATGAGTTAGCACTTAGCCCAGGCTCCTCGGTCATTATAAACAGGGATCCCTCACCCCGATCACAATGGTTTGCGTTTTACCTGGTGGGGCAATGGGTAAGCACTCTGCTGAGTTTAACCGCAAGGCCCACGGTTCAAACCCACCTGGCAAACAGCTGGTACTCTGCTCTCACGCAGAGTGAAGCCACAAGCCCATGGCCATCACGCTGACTCCACTCACCTTGATCCCCATAGCACAGAGCAGGACAGCCCGCTGGGTTCACCACCTCTCATCTGCCACTGTGTCGTTCCGCGGTGGCTTGTGTGTGGCTGTGACCCTGGATGCTCCGTCACTGGCATTTCAAACGCCAGCAGGGTCACCCAAAGTGGACGGGTTTCAGCAGAGCCTCCAGACTGGGAAGGGACTACGAAGACGGAATCGGCTCCCTACCGCTGAGGAATTAGCCACTGAGAACCTTCTGACGATGACTAGAAGCACAACGTTGTCAGAGGCGGCGCCAGAGGCCGAGCCCCTCAGGTAGGAAGACACTCAAGATCCCACCGAGGCAGAGCTGCCTCTTCAAAGAGGAGTCGGCCGTGAGCACGTGGATGGAGCAGAGCTCTCAAAGCCGCCCTTTGCTCGTGGGACACGGCACATAATGAGAAGAAACGGCCGCTAGCGGCAGTTAATCATTGGAACCTGGGATGTACAAGGCGTGACTCTACTCCCATCAGGGGCCGTCATTGCAGTTGGAAGTCATTAAAAATGAAATGGGATGCAGAAAAAAAAAATCTAAATTCTAGGTGTTAGTGAGCTGAAATGGACAGGCCAGTTTGAATCGGAAAATTGGGTTGGCGATGCCGGTAGTAACACAAACAAAAGGTGTGGTGTTGCGTTCAGTATCCAAAAGGGTATTTCAAGACCCACCTGAAATTACAGCGCTGTGTGTGATAGGGTAATGTCTATCCTCACGCAAGGAAATCCAATCAATACTCATTTTACTCAGCTGTATGGACCAACCTCTAAAGCTGGTGATGCAGAAATTGAAGAATTCTTTTTTTATTATTATTAAATACTTGTATTGGGGGCTCTTCCATCTCTTATCACAATCCACACATGCATCCATGTGTCAAGCACATTTGCACATATGCACATCACTCTCAAAGCATTCTCTTCCCACCTGAGCCACTGATGTCAGCTCCCCATTTCTTCCCCCCTCCTCCCGCCCCTGCCCTCCCTCCCTCAGGAACATGTGGTCAGTTATACATCATTATTTTCATATCTTACATCATCCTTTGTCACCCCTCGCCCACTTTTGTGTTGTTCGTCCCCCTGGGAGGGGGTTATAATTGATCCTTGTGATCAATTCCCCCTTTCTCCCCCGACCCTCCCCTAGTCATCCTGATATCTCTACTTACTGTTGGCCCTCAGGGGTTATCTCTCCTGGATTCCCTGTGTTGTGGGCTCTTGTCTGTAGAAGTGAGCATGCTCTGGTCTAATCCGATTTGCAAGGTAGAACTGAGGTCATGATAGTGGGGAGGAGGAAGCACCAAAGAACTAGAGGAAAGTTGTGTGTTTCATCGGTGCCATCGGGGTCAGATTGGGCACAATTCCCACAGTGTGCCTGCATTGTTGCCCCCATAGGGCTATGGATCCGTGAGGGACATCGTGTCTCATGGTGGGGCCGGCCCTATGGTCCTCTCTGTGCGTTGCCTGCTCTGAGCAGGAATACCATCCTCAGGGCTTGGTGGGCCAGGATGTCCTCCCCTCCCTCTCCATCCGTTTTCATTTCTCCGAAATTGAAGAATCTACCAACACTTTCCATTGGAAATTTATCAAACAGACAGTATAGATGTATTGATAATTATGGATGATTGGATGCAGAGGTTGGAATTAAAGAGGAAAGAACAATATTTGGGAATGTGGTCTTGATGATAGAAATTAAGCTGGAGAGAGCACCATAGACTGTTGCAAGACCGACGACTTTTCCATAGAAAATTCCTTTTTCGGCAACACAGATGGGATTCTCCAGATGGAATACACAGAAATTAAACTGTGGGAGGGGGTGATGGAGAAGTTCAAGGTCAGCAGCTAAAGCCAGGCCAGGGGTCAATTGTGGGACAGACCATCGATTGCTCACACGTAAGCTCTGGCTGAAGCTGAAGAAAATGAAAAGACGTCCACAAGAGTCAAAATATGACCTTGCGCCTAGTCCCCCGGATCTCAAGGTCAGATTTGCTGCATCGAACACTGGCGACAGAAGCCCTGATGAGCAGCGGGAGGACATCAGGAGCACCATATATAAAGAAAGCAAAAGGTCGTGAAACGACGAGAGAGAGAAAGAAAAGATCAAAGTGGATGTCAGGAGAGACTTTGAAACGTGCTGACAATCACAGAGCAGCTGAGACAGAGGGAAGAAATGATGATGTCAACGAGCTGAACCGAGAACCCCAAAGGGCAGCTCAAGAAGACGAAGTCAAACATTACAACGAAACATGCAGCGATCTAGAGTAGAAAACCCAAAGGGAAGGACACACTCAGCATGTCACAAACCGAAAAAACTAAAGAAAAAAGTCAAGTCTCGAGTGGCAGCATTGAAAGCGTCTGTGGTAGAAATGTCGGATGATGCAGGAAGCAGCCCAAGCAGGTGAGAAGAGTACACAGAGTCACTGAACCAAAGAGAACGAGGCAACAGTCCACCATGCCAAGAAGCCGCCTCGGAGTAAGAACCGATGGTACAAGGAAGAAGTTCAAGTTTCACAGAAGCATTAGCCAAACACAAGAGTCCAGGAGTTGATGGGACATCAACCGAAATGTTCCAACAAGCTGATGAAGGACTCATTTATCTGCGTCAAGAAATTGGAAGACAGTCAGTTGGCCAACTGATGGGAAGAGATTCCTCTCTGTGCCCATTCCAAAGAAAGGAGACCCAACAGCATGCTCCAATTACAGAAGAGCTTCATGTGTGTCGCACACAAATTAAACTTTGCCGAACATCACCCGACAACGTTTGCAACAGGCATCGACCGGGAGCTGCCGGAGGTTCAGGTCCGATTAGGAAGAGGACGCGGACATGCTGACGTCAGATAGATCGTAGCTGGAAGCAGAGAATGATGATGAGAAGGGTGTTGACTTGTGTTTCATTGACTGAGTCAAGACCATCACAAACGATGGACAGCCTGGAGAAGAAGGGGAATTCCAGAGCACTTCCCTGTGCTCAGGTGGAACCTGTGCGTGGATCAAGAGGCAGTTGTACGAATAACACAAGGGGATGCTCATGCTTTAAAAGCAGGAAAGGGGTGGGGGAGGGAGGGGGGAAACGAGGAGCTGATACCAAGGGCTCAAATAGAAAGAAAATGTTTTGAAAATGATGAATGATGATGGCAACAAATGTGCAAGTGTGTTTGATACAATGGATGGATGTGTGGATTGTGATAAAAGTTGTATGAGAAAAAAAAACTGTATGAGCCCCCGATAAAATGATTTTTTTTTAAAAAAGAGTGTGTCCTCTCACATACTTATTCAATCTGTGTGCTGAGAAAGCCATCGAAGAAGGACTATATGGAGAAGAGCGTGGCATCGGGGAGGGAGGCTTACGGACGACCTGGGACTTGCAGATGATAACCTTGCTGGCTGAAAGTGAGGAGGACTCGGAGTGAGTGCTGATGGCGATCCAGGATTTCCGCCTTCAGTGTGGATGACAAATCAGCGTAAAGAAGACAAAAATCTTCACCACTGGACCAATAAATAACATCATGATTAAGTAGAGAGAAGATTAACTTGTCAAGGATCTCCTCTTGTTTGGCTCCACAATCCGTGCTCCTGAGACAGCAGGCAAGAGAGCAATCCATGCATTGCGTTGCATAAATCTGCTGCCCAAGACCCCTTCAGAGCATTGAAAAGCAAGAGTGTGCCTTTGAGGATTACGGTGCGCCTGACCCAAGTCACGGGGTTCTCCGTTGCACCGTATACATGCATGTGAACGCTGGACCTTGATTTACAAGACCGAAGAACCATCAATGCGTTTGAACTCTGGTGTTGGCTAAGAATATCGAAAGTACCATGGAACTGCCCCGAGAACAAACGACTCCGTCTGGGAAGAAGTGCCACCCGAACGCTCCTTAGAAGCAAGGACGGCGAGACTGCGTCTCACGCACTGTGGACGCGCCAGGAGAGACCCGTCCCGGAGAGGGACATCATGCTTGGAGAGCGAAGGGACAGCAAACAGAAAGGAGGAAGGCCCTCGACACGCCAGACTGACGTCGTGGATGGGACAGTGAGCTCAGAAAGAAGAGCCGTGGTGAGCACGGTGCACTGCCACGTGGTGTTTCTCTCTGGTGCACACGGGCCGCTGTGAGTCGGGCTGACTGGACGGCAGCTGACATCAACAACAGTCTTTGTTTAATCGTTTTATTGGGGGCTCATACAACTCTTATCACAATCCATCCATCCATCAATTGTGTCAAGCACTTTTGTACATTCATTATCTGCATCAGTCTCAACACATTTGCTCTCCACCTAAGCCCCTGGCATCAGCTCCTCATTGTTCCCCCTCCCTCCCTGCTCCCCCTCCCTCATGGACCCTTGATAATTTATACATTATTATTTTGTCATATCTTGCCCTATCTGACGTCTCCCTTCACCCCCTTTTCTGCTGTCCGTCCCCCAGGAAGGAGGTTATATATAGATCCCTATAATCAGTTCCCCCTTTCTACCCCATCCTCCCTCTACCCTCCCAGTGTCGATAGCCTCACCACTGGTCCTGAAGGGATCATCCGACCTGGAGTCCCTGTGTTTCCAGTTCCTATCTGTACTAGTGTACATCCTCTGGTCTAGCCAGATTTGTGAGGCAGAATTGGGATCATGATGGTGGGGTGGAGGAAGCATTTAGGAACTAGAGGAAAGTTGTATGTTGGTTTTTTTTCCCCTGAAAGTTGTATGTTTCATTGTTGCTACACTGCACCCTGACTGGCTCGTCTCCTCCCCGTGACCCTTCCATAAGGGAATGTCCAGAGCCCTATAGATGGGCTTTGGGCATCAACAACAGTCTTGACCATAGCTTGCTCCCCTGGTACCTACTGGTGACTTCCAGTGGCTGGCATATCCCTTAGCCGTGGAGCAGTGAACCAGTGCAGAGTGCCAGGAAGGCAGCAGCCCAGGAAACCCTCTGGGGGGTTCTGTTCCGTAATGATGCTGTGAGATTGCATCAACAGCAGCACAGAGTTACAGCACAGAGTTACAGCACTGACTGTTGCGGACAGCAGCATCTTCAGCATCTTCTTCTTCATCACCCTCACCATCATCCTCTTCATCATTTCCACCGCCATCTTCTCCATCACCATCATCTTCATCACCACCAGGTTCAATCATCTTTCTTCATCCTTTTCACCGTCATCTTCCTCACCGTCACCATCGCATCATTGGCATCACCGCAGCACCTAGCCCAGAGCAATGTCCAGTCAACATGAGCTGGCACCATCACAGTGATCCCAGGCCTCACACTACACAATGCATCTCCCTCGCTGGGGTGTGAGGGCTCCAGGTCTCTGTCATTTGGTGGGGGGGACTGCGACTCTCACTCAGGGTTGGGGGTGCCCCGAGTGGAGATCCCCAGTGGCCTCTGACTGGGAAGGTGACCAGTGCGTGGCCCTGTTGGTGTGTTCTTCTCCTTCTGGGTGAGAGGCCCCCATTAATCTCCCCCTGCCGTGGCTTGGAGGTCAGGTTTCGGGGCCCCAGGCAGATGTTGTGCAGAGTAGCCCCATTTGCTTAATCCTCAGGGCTGCAGAGTCTGTCCTTAGAGGAGGGAACAACGGGCCTGCTGAGGTCACCATCTGTGCGGTCTCCTAAAATGCCTGTGAGGGCGGGGGAAGGGAGAGAGGTCTCTATAGTAACAGTGAGCAGGTGTGTGTGTGTGTGTGTGTGTGTGTGTGTAAGAGTGAGAGACACCGTGCGCTTGTGTGTGAATGAGGCAGGGGATTGAGAGATGAGATAGAATCGCTCCAGACTCTTCTTCTTAGACCTCTCTTTCCTTTCTCCTGCAGTGATGGGCTATTAATTAAGACTCATTGCTGCCTTATTATCCCTGGAGATAATTAGCTGCTGCTTGTAACCCGAGTCTCCCAGGGACCTTCTCTAAAGAGGCGACTTTGCTGCTGCCCGCCCACACCTGCCCTTCCCCGAGACACGCAGGCCCAAGTTGAAGGGCCTAGAGTCCAGAGTGGGGCCTCATGGAACAAAGGGGGACACATTAGTGATGCCGGGAGTCCCAGCAGGCAGGCAGGATGACCCCCAGGGTGAGGGCCTGACACCCAGTTAGTGGTGAATGAACGAACCCACAGGGGCTCCCCGGGTGGTGCAAACGGATACACGTGCTCACCTAAAGGTTGATGGTTTGAATCTACTCAGAGGTGCCTCTGAAGAGAGCCCTGGCGATCTAGTTCTGGAGAAAGGTAAAAACAGCCATGGAGAACCCATCAGGGGCACCGTTCACACCTGGAACCTTTACTCTGGACAATGAGGCAGAGGGCTCGGACCCAGCAGGACCTAGTATATGGTGGGTGCATCGCCAGTGTCTGCCGAGGAAAGGGAGGATAAAACAAGGAGCTGGTATACAGTAAGTGCTCAATTGATCTCTGTCAAGGTAACAATGAATAAAGCAAGAGCAGGTACAAAGCTGGTGCACACCTAATGTCTGTTGGGGGATGGAACAATACAGCAAAGAGCTGGTATACAGTAGGTGCTCAATTAATGTCTGGCAATAGAATGAATAAGGCAAAGGGCTGGTATGCAGTAGGCACTCAAATGTATCCCGAGCAAGAGGAAGATGACAGTGAAGCATTGGAAGGCTCTCAAAAGCAGGCGGAGAGGGATGCGGAGAGGAGCATGAATTCCCCAGCCAAAAATAAGGAAAAGCATTTTCCGACCAAGTGCGTCTGGCTCCGAATGCCTGACCGTCAGTCTGCTCCTGGTCCTGGCACATGCTGTTCCCCGGCCGTAAGCGTGCTTCCTGCCACTTGACCTCTCTTCATCCCTCGTTTTAGATGGTGCCTCTTCCAGGAAGCCCTCCTTGATGTATCCCTCCTTCTCGGCCAGTGGCAGGGTCTGACCATTCCTCTGACTTCCCGGTGCTCCCTCCCCTCCAGGTTTGCCATGCTGAGCTGTGCTGGTCAATCTCTTCAACTAGCTTTTTACTAAGGGTTATGCCATGTTCTTCTAGGCATGTTGGGTGGGGTGGGGGGGAAGTCTGGGTATGCTGGGCAGATGGGGGGAATCCTGTATTAGGCAGGGTTCTCTAGAAACACAAAACCAGAACATTTATAATGATATATATACAAAGTTTATATAGAAAAATGAATATAATGCCAGATTAGTCCACACAACGGTACAGAGAGCTCAGTCCAACTCACTTTCGTGGGTCAGTTAATCTACTGAGGGCCCTTCTAACTCACACAGCCACTAGCCCAAGACTGAGGAAGCAGGCAGTGGAAGATGAGATGTGGAGGCGTGGCAGAGCCCAGTCATGCAGCGTGGCAAAGCAAGTCGCCATGGAGCCTCACAGTGGAGATGTGGAGTCTGGGCTGGTGGCAAAACGAGTGGCGTTGGCCCACAGGCAGCAGACACAGCCAGGTGGGGCGGAGTCATGGCATGGGACAGCACGGTACAGCGATGGCAATCCAAGGCCACGGTTGGCTCGGCCAGGTAGAGCAGAGCACACATGGTGAGGCAAGCCAGCTAGATGGGCACTTGCTGGCCCGACCACCAGGGAGAGAGAGTGGAGGTTCCCGGGGCCCTCCTTAAGAGAAGGCCACGCCCACAGGGCGGTACCATGAGCCTGGGACCTGACTGACAGGCTAGACTCCGCCTACACTTCTATACAGCAACTTGACATGACATCATGAAACTACCACAGCACTGGTACACGGTGCATAGAGAAGGCTACCTGACTCATTTAATCAGAGGGGAAGGTAGGACACATTTATTCGATGGATTTAAAGGGGGGGAAAGGTTGATAACACCAAGCGTTGAGGACGTGGAGTAATTGGAACTCTTCTCCCCGGCTGTCGGGAATTCAATCTAGTGCAGTCACTTGGCAAACAAGATTGAGCAGTTTCTTAGAAAGTCACACACACACACACACACACACACACACACACTTATCCTTGACCCCACTCT
Organism: Tenrec ecaudatus; assembly: GCF_050624435.1. Lineage (NCBI taxonomy): Eukaryota > Metazoa > Chordata > Mammalia > Afrosoricida > Tenrecidae > Tenrec > Tenrec ecaudatus. Next base: position 5,106,833 of record NC_134530.1, read on the forward strand.
TAGGTGTTTCCCTCAGGAGTCCCTGAGTGGTGCAAACAGTGAAGTGGGTGACCATTAATCAGAAGATTGATGGTTCAAAGCCACCCAGAGACACTCAGAAGAAAGGTCTGGTGGCTGGCTTCCCAAAGGTCACACAGGCTTGACACCCTATGAAGCTAGATGGTGCCCCACGATGACCCCTCCTGACCACTCTGACCAGGAACACAATAAGAGCTTCTACATAAAATGGTGAAAAATGTGGACAAAAAGTCACATTCATTTAAAAAAAGACCAGACTTGCCGGTCTGAGAGCGACTGCCAAAACCCTGAGGCCATTGCCCTCGTCACTAGGAACAACCGGGGCCGCTCCCAGGGGCCACTTTCCAGCAAATACACAGCGCTCAGAAGGATGATGCTCCTTAGCACCACCAGCTACAAGAAACCAAAAGGGTGGGGTCTGCCGCAAAGCTGAGGAGCTAGGACGGGGTAGAAGCCCCAGAGTGCTAGCTCATGATGAGGGCTGCAGACAGTTTCGTGGATCAACTGGTGTGGGAGCTATTGAAAGGAACGTGAACTTGCAATGTCAACTTTCACCTGAAGCACAAGAAAATGCGCACACACACGCACAAATTATGGACACAGTCCTGTTCCGTGGGATCCCCATGAATCAGAATTGACCTGATGGCAACGGGTTAGTTAGTACCCACTCCTAGGTCCTTGCCTGAGAAAAATTAAACCTACCGTGAAGGTTCATAGCAGATGTATTCCCAATCTCCAAAACTCCTAAACGACCTTTGTTATCTAGAGCTGCTCTTACAAAAAACGCCACAAGGGGGGCGGGGAGGAGACTTAACAGGACCTCCTTCTCTTACAGTCTAGGAGGTTACAAGTTCAAATTCAGGGCTCCAGATCCAGCAGAAGGCGTCCTCTCCCTCTCTCTCTGCCTGCTCTGGGAGAAGGTCCTGGTGTCAGGTTTCCCCCGAGTCTAGGAGATTCTCAGCACAGAGACCCTGAATCCCAGCGATGTACTGCAATCCTGGCTCTGCTCTCTTGGTGGCAGGAAGCCCCTCTCTCTGCTCCCTTGCTTAATCTCTGTTGTATGTCAGCAGAAATGTGTTCAGGAGCTTCACTGTTGGCTGCGATCTTTATGGAAGCAGCTCTCTGGGACTTGCTTCCTGGTGTTGTCTCCAAGCACCTGCCTCACCCTGAAGATTGTATCCTGCCTCACTCATATCACAGGGGTTGGGATTTCACGAGACGAAGGATAATTACATCGTGTCGCCAAATAGATTGTAATTACACAAGAAGAAATTAGTTGACACATGTCACTGATTTGTTTTCGGAGGGGAAGGATGTGATTCAATCCATAGCCCAGCCCCAATGCCCAATCACCCTCAGTAGGTGAATGGTTGAAACAATCATCCATCCATATGATGGAATGCTCGCTACTCAGCACTAAAAGGAACTCGTTCCTATTGTATACAACAGCCTGGATGCGGACACGAATGACCAGGCTGTTCCGTTTAAGAGACATCCTGGAAAATGTAAGGATGGAGAGGAGGCAGTGGTTACCAGGGATGAGGGGTGAGGGGAGAGGGTAGACTATACGAGGCACCAGGGGAGTGTGGAGGGCCACAAAGTCCTTTTGTGTCCTGATCGTGAGGACTGGTCACTAGAAGTTCGTCGACATTTATAACACAAGAAGAGACGAGTGGGGTTGTTGATAGGAGCTGTCAACTTGAACCTGACTCAGGGCAGCCTGATGTCCAACAGAAAAAGTCACTGTGCACTCCTGCATCATTGGGACAATGGCTGTGATGTCTGAGCCCCTGGTTGTAGCCACAGTGTCCATCCATCTCCCGGAGGGCCTTCCTCTGTCTCGCTGCCCCTCTGCTTTATTGAGCACGGTGTCCTTCTCCGGGGACCGGTTTCTCCTGACAACACGTCCAAAGCACCTGAGACCAAGCCTCACCATCCTTGCCACTAAGGAGCATTCTGGCCGCACTTCTTCCAAGACAGACCCGTGGGTTCTTTGGGGTGTCCACAGCACGTCCACCGTCCTTTCGCCAGCACCCTTCACTCAATGGCATTGACCCTTCCTCAATCTTCCTTCACCGAGGTCCAACTTTCACAGGCACAGGAGGTGATTGGAAATAGGGTCACTCTGAATCACCCTTGACTCGATGGCAGTGAGTGGAGAGGAATGGTCCTGTGCGTACATTAACCCTGAATGCACACGCGTGTAGAAAACACTGATTGCCCTCCTGTTGATTCTGACCCACAGAAGCCCCACGGCAAGTGCAGAGCCGGGCTTCATTCATTGACTGTGCTCTTTACAGAAGCAGTTTGCCAGGACTTTCTTCCGAGGCGCCACTAGTTCTGCTTGAGCCACCCATCCTTAAAGACAAAAGCGCTCACTAACGTAGAGTCGATTCTGACTCACAGTGAGGCTCCAGCACTGCCCCTTTGGGTTTCCGAGACGCGAATAACTCTTTACAGGAGCAGACAGCCTCGTCTTTCTCTCACACTGCAGCTGGTGGACTTGAACTCCTGACCCTGCCTGCCTTCTGAACTTGGGCCCCGGGTAAGCGCAGCCCTTTGGATCTCAATGGTCCCTTGTTTGAAGATGCGCCCATCTCCCTAGTGTTATTGCTCCCCTTATCGACCTGTCTGTTGTTTGAGAGTCAAGCCCGGGGTGAGTTCTCTTCCGGCCCTGAAGGGTAAGGAAGAGTCACGGTTTCAGGGGTTCCACCAGTCTCTCTGACCTGTAAGCCTGGGCCTTTGTTAAAAAAAAAAATTTGAGTTCAGGTTTTACCTTTTTGTCTCCCACTCTATCCAGAACTTTCTAAAAGGACCCCTTTCCGGCAATCTTTAGAGAAAGCCGGGCACCATTGAATTCTTCTGGTCTACAGGTTGTGGAGGCTGAGGTTCCTGTGATGAGACCATGCGTGTTTGTTGTTCAAAGCCACCAGTGTGTGGCACCTTGTTGGCGCCGTGTCAGGAAGCTAGGACGCCATCCCAGCTCCTGCCCTCAGAGCCTCTGCTGCCACACTTACAAAATTAAGACTGTCAGGTCTGCTCCGGAGCCTGCGCCAGTTGGCAGAGAAACCTGCATTCAGAGTGAGAAGGTGCTCGGCCCTCCTGCCTTGAGAAGAAGGCGCCAGTCAGGAGTGTGGGTGTTGGCACCATGCAACCGAGCCGTTTCCAAATCTGAGCGCTGACCTGGCCTCCCAGGTGGCCCTGGGCTGGTTACATTGCTTCTCTGTGCCTCAGTTTTCTTATCTGCGGAATGGGGGGAGCAGTAACTATAGCTATTTCCTGGGGTTTCCCCTGAGAACTTCGTGACACTGGAAACGAGGTCTCATAAAGTGAAAGTTCATGGGGGGGGGGGTGAGAGAGAGACTGTGAGCAGAGTCTCCTGTGTGGCCTGAGGAACTTAACTCTGATCTAACCCTGAATGACCGGCCCCTGCCCACTCTCTGATGGCATTTCCCATCAGTCTCTCTGGAATGGTATTGGGTCAATCTGCTGCCTGAGACTTCTAGTAAAGTGTTCAAAGGCAAAGATGTCACAGGGACGACTAAGGTGTGCCTGGCCCGAGCCAGGGGCTTTTCGATCACCTCCTATCCATGGGGAACCTGGCGGTGACTACGGAAGAGAAGAGGATCCGTGACCTTGGGACGACGATGCTGGTGAAGAATATGGATGGCCACCATGGATTGCCAGAGAAAGAAACAAATCTCCCATGGGAAGAGTACAGTCCGAACGCTCCTCAGAAGCTAAGATGTTGAGACTGTATCTCGCCTGCTTTGGACGTGGTTATTGGGCGGGACTAGTCTCTGGAAAAGACATGCTTGGCAAAGTAAAAGATCAGTGGAAAAGAAAGAGGAAGATGTAGCACAGCAGCTGCAACCGCGGCTCAGGCATAACAACTGTGGGGCCGGTGCAGAAAGGGGCGGGGTTGCACACATGCATCGAACCTGACTCAGTGGCACCTAAGAACAAAACAACCAGTCCCTCTAACCAAGTTCATTCTCCAGCACACGCATTCTGTTCCCTTCCTCTGGCCCTCTCCACGCACTGTCCCTTCAACCTGACACTTGTCTCCCAAAATTTTCCCAAGGCTGTCTCCTTCTCCTCTTCCACATCTCTCAAAGGACCTCACCCAAGAGGTCTCCCCCCGCCAGCCGCAAGGCTATAGCAATGCCCCTGCCCCAGCAAGCCACATTGCACTTCAAGGGCTGGAGAACCGTGGCCTGTGGACCAAGTGAACTGTCATTTGTTCTTGCAGGGGGAAAAAAAAGAACATTAATTATTCTTTACTTGCTTGTCTATTTATTTATATGTGCCCTTGTTTTTTAATACATTCCACTCATCATTTCTCAAGCTAGGGGTGGGGTGGGAAAACCAACACTTCAGGAAAAAAATAACAAGCCTTGATCTACCATATTGAGGGATTCTATGGTGAAAATCTTGAGCAAGACCAGCAGCACCAACAGGAGATGGAAGGGATGCACAGAGTCCACAGGCAACCACTTCAAGAGGTGGCATCTAAGCAAGATGTGATGGTACTGAAAGGAGCCCAAGCGGCATGGGAGGCATGAGGGGGAAGCAAGGCTGCGGGAATTGACAGACCAGCGATGGAAAGGCTCCAGTGGATGGAGACAGGACTCGCTCATCTAGGCCAAGATATGTGGACAGGGCTTCGTCCTGCTGTGCTCAGTGCAGCTCTGAATGTGACTCGACGGCACCTGACATCACCACCAACGAACGAGGCTGCGTCGGGAGCAACAGGAGCAGAGCCTGGCTGCAGAGTTGAAGACACTTCCTCTCTGGCCTTGACAGAGTGCGAGCGTGCTCTTCCCAGCGGCCATCGCTATGCAAAGATGGCTCGCTTGCTCCCTTCCTGGCTGCATCTGTGTCTCTCCCTAGCCCCAGACCTGATTGTTCACAGCATGCAGTTCACACCAGGTCATGAACTCATTACAGCTCTCCACTCAGGACTGGAGGACGGCTTATTAACAACCCAGCTGTGCAGAGGACACAACCTTGCTCGCTGAAAGTGAGGAGGACTTGAAGCTCTTGCCGATGGAGATCGAGGCTGGCAGCCTGCGGTACGGATTGCACCTCGGTGGAAAGAAGACTGAAGTCCTCACAGCTGGACCCACGGGCCACACCATGATCAGTGGAGAAAAGAGTCACAGATTTCATTTTGATTGGGTCCACAAGCAACGCTCATGGAAGCAGCAGGCAAGAGACCAAACGGTGCCTTGCACTGGGGGCCACAAATCTGAATCCCAAGACCTCGCAGAGTGTTGAAAAGCAAAGGCGTCGCTTTGAGGACTAAGGTGCGCCTGACCCAGGCCAGGGTCTTTTCTTTTCAGAATCCCACCAGACTTTATTGGACACAGAACACAATCCGGTTGTATGCGCAGGACAAACTGAAAAGACAAAGCGGCAAAGACATGATTTCACTGAACTATAAGGAAGTCACAGGAGGGCAAGTCAGTAAGCAAGAAATGAAACATTTAAGCTTGAGAGAATTCATTTCTTATCCAGTGCCCATACTTTAGGAATGCCCACTCTCTGTTGTCCATGCCATGGAAATGAAGAACATTTTTTATTTTTCCTGGGGTGACAGGCTCCCCAGACAACAGTACACTCTTCCGACATGGCCCCTGCCTGGTGAGCTCCCCAGGATCCAAGACAAGCAGAAAGAAAGCCTGGGTGTCAACCAGGGTGAGGTCCAGGGTTGAGTCACATGGTCGGCACTTAGCGAAGAACCTACGGGTTGGTCATTCCAGCCCACAAGGCTGTGCAGCTGAAGAAAGGCCTGCCTAGAGCCATCACATGGCCCCTGCAGATGGCACAGTGATCAGCCACCATGTCCCGGGCCCAGAGGGCGACTGCATTCCACTTGTTCACTTCACGGCGCTTCTCGCCCGCGTCGCTGTTGGTGCAGCTGGGGGCACCCACATCCATCCCTGCCGTCATTTAGGAAACACGCTGCCATGGATTTTCAACCGCCGCCCATGCATGTGAAAGCTGACTATTCCATCAGGAAGACTGAGGAAGAATGGATATGTTCCCCTTGTTTTTGCCGACGGAGCACATTGAGAGCTCTCATGGACTTCCAAAAGGACAGACAAACCTCGTCTGGAAAGAAGTATGTTTCTGGTGCTCCTTAGAGGCAAGGATGGAGATGTTTCATCTTAGGTACTTTGGATGTGTGGTCAGGAGAGACCGGTCCCTGGAGAAGGACACCGTGCTTGGTAAAGTGGAGGCGTGGCAAACGAGAGGAAGGCCCTTGAGGAGATGGATGGACATGGTGGCTGCAACAATGGGCTCAAACACAGGAACAATGGTAAGGATGGTGCTGGACCGGGCAGTGCTTTGCTCTGTTGTGCAGAGGATCAGCATGGGTCAGAACCTACTCAATGGAACCTAAGGGCAGCACAACTCTCTGAGGAGGGTCTCCTACTGCCCCTACGTCCCAGAGAAGGAAAGCCAGGCCCAGAACTTCAACTGCTCCCCAGGATCCAAGACAAGTAGTAAGAAAGCCTGGGTGTGAACCAGGGCTAGGTCCCGGGGTGAGGCACGCAGTGCGCACTCAGCGAGGAACCTACAGGTTGGTGGTCCCAGCCCACGAGGCTGTGCAGCTGAAGAAAGACCTGGCGATGGTCCTCAGGAAAGATCACCAGAAACCACTGCGGAAACAGTGCCAGTCTGTTAACGCACGGGACAGACATGAGTTATCACCGGCCCGAGGCCGGCAGGTTTGACTTTTGTTTGGGTTGTTTGTTTTCGGGCTTAGAACCTACCTGGTCCAGCGCCACGCAAAGATGAACTGAACTGTGGGCTGCTAAGTTTCGGTTGGAGTCCTACTCCTCTGCAGACCTCCATTTCCCCCACTCGAACGGTTTAAATATTCTGAAAGGCCTCAAGGGAAGTTTAGGCTAGCAGAGGGTTAAGGAGAAGCAGGTGCCAGTCAGGGTTACAGATCCAGATTCCGAGATCCAGAAGGGAGGTGGGCCAGGTGAGGGGACTCCGGACACTACCACTGGCACCTCTTCCCCACCTGCCCCTTAGAAATCCTCTACGTCTTTGAATTGATTCTGGCTCCAGCAACCCTACAGCCTCCCAGGATTGCCAAGGCTGTAAATCATGACGGAAGCAGATCGCCCTATCTATCTTTTCCCGCCGCGGCAGCGAGTGGGGGTCGAATCGCCAGCCCTCCGTGGGCAACAGATTTGCTCCAGCCACTGCACCACTAAGTGCACCATCGACCCTTTTTGGGGCGCTTGATGCCAGACTTTTATTCTGAAGCCAAGGCCACAACCCATGAGGTAATCTTTGGAGCCGCATTCCAAAGCCCAAGCCCCATTGGCTGGCTGGCGCAGTCCCGCCCATGATTCCCGGAGCCCCGCCCTCATCAAAGCTCTTAAAAGCGCATGTCCCTGCCTGGGCAGCCACGAGTCACCTGCCTCGCGGAACTGAGCCGGCAGCACAGGTGAGACTGACTGTATCCACGGTGTGGGGAGGGGGAGGTGTGAGTGACTCTGAGCCCCGGGGGGGCTTGAAGCTGGTCTGCAAGTCGGCGCGCCTAGCATCTTTTCAGAGAGCGACCGAGACGGCGACATTTGGCGGTTCGGACAGCGGCGATTCCTCTGGCGGGCAACCTGGGAGGTAAGTTCTAAGGTCTAGCTACGGGGAGGGGAAGAGTCATCAGTATGAGCTCTGTCTTCCTCTTTGTCATCGGGGTAAGACTGAAGGAGGAAGACATGGGGAGGGGGTTGCCAAGAGCCGGAAGAGCTCAGAACGAAGGCGGAGGGGAGGGGAAAGGGGGGTAGGGAGGAGGGAGGGGAGGGAGGAGGGGCAGAAAGAGCCAGAAAATGTAAGTTTTCTTCAGCACCACCGAAGCTGCGGACAGCTCTCCTCGGACGTGGGCGAGCAACGGCTATCCGTTTCAGCACCGGGGCTCCGGACAGCTCCCCGCGTGAACTTAAGATCGTGATTGGCCGAGAGAGGGGACCGAAGAGATGTTCTGATTCCTGGGGACTTGGCTCTCAGTTGATGAGGGCTTGTAACCTCTGATTTTCCAGATGAGCAGGTAAAACGAAAGAAATCCGCCCACCTAAGCCTGTATTTCCCAACAGGTAAAGATGGCTAATTGGTAGGACGATGGCGAGGGGGCTGGAGCAGGGGGAGGTCCCTGCCCCAGATGTCGTTCTTGCCCCCTCCACCTTCCTGCAAGATACCGTGTACTAAGCATTTTACATACACCAACCCAAGGATGTAGGTAACAATACAGGAAACGGAGGCAGGGAAATAGCTCGCCTTCCAACTCCAGGCCTCCTGAGAGTCTGACGTTCCTCGGTGGGGGCTGGGCCCTCCACAGCACTGACCCTGCCTCTCAGGACATGGGGGTGAGGGGCATGAATTGGAAAGCGGAGACCATTGTTTCTACTTGGCTCAGGTGAGGGTGGGGGGAGGGCTGAGCCTCAGGTGAGGGGCAGAGAAGATGGAGAAGCGGTTATGGTCTAGTGCTGTGTGGAAGACTAGTGATTTTGTTGTTCTGATATCCATGACAACAAGTCACAGCCGGCCTCACAGCGTGGACTCCTGTCGACGACTCCACCCCAGACGGACTAGCAAGGGTCCAGCCTGGAGGCGGGTGGGGGTGGGCAAATAAAAGAGTGGGGTTCAATTCACACCAAAGTGCCTTAAATCTGCTTTAAGAGAAAAATAAACAAAAAACATCAACCACTGGAAGTCCTGTGGAGCCTACTTCTGCCTTCACACCTTACCATGAGTCAGCACCAACTTGATGACAAAGTGTGGTGTGTGTGTGTGTGTGTGTGTGTTCTCTACCACCAACATACAGTCAAGTTCCCAAGCATGATGCTGGACCAAGCACTCAAATATGATACCCAGAGCCCCGGAGATACAGAACATCTGACTTTCAAGCCTGGGCTACACTCTCCCAGAAATCCAACCAGGGAATGGAGTTCCCATGTCTCCCTAGACCAGGGTTTGGGCTTGACCTTGAGGATCGTTCCAGAAATCCCTTTTCCCTCCTCCTCCCCATCAATTTTCCACAACCACTCGCAGGGCCAGGATGTACTTGTGCCCGGGGCATCATAGAGACTCATACCAATCCTCTACTGGGTCCAAATCAAGGCACAGATACTGGCCCCCCCCCCCCATTGAGATCATTTCAGAGTTAGGGCAAGTCCTCATTGGCTGTTCCCACAAAACTGCCTGGGCCTTTCCCCCCAAGTCTCATTTCATCATCTTTTCTGCACGCCCACTCTTATCGCCCCCCCACACACGCGCGCGCGTCAAGTCTAGCTATACGTCCTCACAGGCCCACCCCGTTTTCTCCCTGGCACTCAGCCTAAGCCACTAGTGTGTCACCTGCTGCTGTGTGGCTCCCCCGATAAACAGTGGGCTCCGTGTGGGCAGGGAATCTGTTTGTGCTTTCATGCTGCGTCCCCAGGGCCTGGCACACAGTGGGCACTCAATACACGCTCGCTGGATCAAAAAAAACCCATCTCAGTGTAAACCCACACATAGCCCCATCAATGGGCTGATGTTGTCTTTCTCTGTCTCACACACACACACACACACACACACACACACACACACACACAGGAAGCCACCTTTTGCAGATTGGTAGCCCCCCACGGAGACACCATCATGGGGTGGCATTTACTGCAGGTGTTTCTTACGGAGGAGCGGGGGTATAATTAAATTTATGGACAGTCAGGGGTTGGCCAGCCCACTGACAGCCCCAGGAGAGAGGCAGACACATTTAATTAGCAATTATGGGACATTGATTCCTCATTAGCTCCCTCCTTGGCCCGGACAAATGGAGTCTTTCATCCCCTCAGAAGGACTGCCTCCATGAGCCGTGAACCAGCACCCTCAGAGACACCTAGAGGCCAGAGATGGAGCCTGGTGACATGGCAGTTAAGCACCCGGCTGCCAGTAGAAAGGTTGTCAACTCATACCCACCCTGTGACTCAGTTGGGAAAAGACCAGAAGGCCTGCTACCCATAAAGATGCCCCACAGGCCAGTTCTACTCTGCCCCCGAGGGGTCTCTGTGAGTTAACATCAACCAGAGAACACCCAACCATAAAATGCCAGAGATGCTCACGGAATAGGGACTGTGAGAGGCAGTTTCCGTGCCTGGATTAAGCCTAAGGGTGGCAGAGTTTCCTGCATACTTAGACTTATCCTGTAGGAATGAGCGTCGTCGGAAAGGAAAGGCACCTGGAAATTGCCCCGTGGGGCCCCCTGTTCATCAGAGGAGGCTCTGTTCCAGGCTTTCTGTGACATCTTGTGAGTGTAAGTCCCCACATAAAATCCCTACTCAACAGTTACAATTGGAATGCTCAATCCACCAGACCCTCAGCTTGCCTCTCCCTCCAGGTCCCCATCCACGGGGCAGCTCCTCCATATCATAGAGACACCCCACCCCCAATCCACACCCTCACCTCCACAGCCCCCATGGCAACCCCTTCGGTTCAAATGCATCCTGTCTTCCCCAGCCCTGCAGCCCTATCACTACCTACCTGCCTTCACCTTCTTGCCTCCCCAACTCCTCCCCCAACCCCACCTCTAAAGGGCCCTTTCTAGCATGCACATCCGACCAGGCCCTCGCTTGCCTTCAGGGTTTTCAGACCTCCCCACTGCCTGTACCACCACGAGCCCTCGGAGCACTGGGCTGCTAACCAAATGTGGAGGGTCTGACCCCCATCCAGGGGCCTCTCTGTGGAAGAAAAGACCCGGTGATCTGCCCCTATAGGGCCCAAAGTCTAGGAAACCCTATGGGGTTGCTATGTTCAGAACTGCCGGCCCACAAGCTAAGCTAGCTGCAATGTCCACAGTTCAAAACCACCAGCCGCTTTCTGGAGGAAAAACGAGGCTTTCTCCTCTCATAAAGAGTCACAGCCTCAGAAGCCCTGTAGGGTCACTGAGGTCAGAATCAACCCAACGGCAGTGAGTTTGGTTTCAGTTTAATAGTAGTCATGGACCCCTGATAGTGTAGTGGTTAAAGTGGTTGGTTGATACCCGCAAGGTTGCTGGTTCAAACACACCACCTGCTCCCTGGGGAAATATGTGACCGCCTGCTCTTGTAAAGCATTAAAACCTCAGAAATCCCGCCCTGCCCTCTAGGGCCACTGTGAGTTGACTTCAGTTTGACATCAGTGGGCTTGTTGTTGTTTTTGTGGGGGATAGTAACACCTACATGGTCTATACCAGCTACCACCACCCACCCCAGACTGAAAGTACATTCCTACTGACCCTCTGCCAGCTACATCCACCTCTTTCTATCTTACTGGGGACAACCTATCGCTTTAATTCTCCAACTTGGGCCTCAGACTGCTTTTCTTCAGCAGACCCCAAAGGATGCAGATTCCCAGGGCCCGTTTTGACCAGTGGAGACTGGGCAGGACTTGGGAGTCTGCATTTTGGCGCATTTGCCCATGACCCTTCCCCATCATCTTCCAGGCGGCCAATCCCAGATGCAGAGAAGGACCAGGGACTCCACGGGTCCAGAGGGCTGAAACTGAGACCTCGCATCTCTGGGCTCAGAGTTTTTCGACTGACTGAGCAGCGTTTGGGAAAGGGTCCCTGGCAGCGCCGTGGTGAAAGTGCTTGTCCGCAACACGGAAAGGTCAGTGGTTGTGGAACCATGCTCCGCGTGGAGGGAAAAGGATTCAGCAGTGCACCTCTGCGAAGAAACCCCACTCTGCCCTAGAGGGTCCTTGCCTTGAGTCAGGGCAGACTTGGTCATTTTTTTCCGTGTGTGTGTGTGTGTGTGTGTGTGTGTGTGTGTGTGTGTGTGTGAGAGAGAGAGAGAGAGAGAGAGAGAGGGTGGGGGCGGGGGCGGCACAAGTGCCCACTACCAGGCTGAGAGGCCCCTCTGCTGCCTGCCTACGGCGGCCCTCCGGCTTGTGTACATTCTGGAAGGTTCTGTAGGGGTGGGGGGTCGGGAAGGAGGGCAGTATTTAGATTGCTGTGTCACCCCAGGCCTGCGGGCTGCGGGCTGCTGTCGGCACTAATGGTGGTCCCCTCCCAGGGAGGGCGGGGGTCCGCCAGAGCGAGCCAGCTCTGCTGATTATAGCCTGCACCTTAATGGGCCCTTCAGAAGAGAGTGGCTTGGTTTCCATGACAACAGGCAGGCAGCGTCAGAAGGAGAAGGCCGGTTTCCTCCCCCACCCATAGCTGGCTCTGGAATCTGCCCCCCACCCCCCACCCCGCCTTCCAATCCTGACCCCAGCCTGGGCCCAGCCCAACCCAGAGAGGGCCCTGGCGTGGGTGGTCAACGCTAGCCCCTTGGAGAGTCTCGGGCCTCCTCCTTTTAGCCCCCACCATCAGACCCCTGATCCTGCCTCACCCCTGGAAAGGAGGGGGCGGGAGGGGGCGGGGTAGAACCGGTATGCGCTGGCCACCCCTGCCAGCCACGCATAGCAAGGGGGCAAGGCCAGGGGAGGGCGGAGGGGTCCTGGCCTTCCTCTCAAGTTTTCCCACTCCCGAGTGGAGCCAGAGGAGTGGGTGGAACCAGTTTGACGTCCGGGGAGCTTGGAAGAGCCCTGGGCTGGCCCAGACTTTGCTGCTAGCCAGAGGGTTCTGTAACCTGCCCCTGGGGTCGGAAGCTGGGGTGGGGTGGGGTGGGGGGACACAGCACTAAAGGATGAGGGGACGACAAAGGAATCCTACTTCTACCCCACCTGGCTATCAGATGGGGGGCCTGCGAGGGAAGCGGCAGGTCTGGGAAGTTTGCAAATGTCCCCAAGGCCAGGTGTCGTTACCCAGTGGGACCAGGAAACCCAGGGGATCAGATGGCAGTGTGGGTGCGTGCTTCTTGGAGGCGACCCTTGTACCGCGGCTGCTCGAAAGAGCCTCTGGGTTCTTGGGGAGGGTCCGCCGAGGTGTTTCTGAGGTCGGCCCGCAGGTGGTCCCCAAGGGGAGAGGTGCCCTCACGAGCAGCCATGAGTCCGCGCCGCCCCATCACGCTCTTCCTGAGCCCTTGTCCGCAGTCCCTGCGTTTGCTCGGTGCCTTCCAAACCTGGGGGCCTGGGGCATGTTCTGCCCCCCAAGGGTTTTCGTTGGCTACGTTTTGGAAGTTGACAGGCAGACCTTCCTTCTTTTAGTCCAGAAGCTCCGCTGAAACCTGCCCACCGTGGGGCACGGTGTTGGGTATTAGAAACATCAGTGGAAACGCTTCAAAAGCAACACGCAAGCCTCTGCAGTCGGACAGGTGCATTGGGGGTGGTGGAAAGGATGATCTGGACCGACCAGGTTGTGGGGATGGTTGTGGACAGTGACAACAGGAGAAGACACTGCTAGGTCCTGCGCCGTCCGCACCATTGTCCCCGTGCCTGAGCCCATGGTTGCCGCCGCTGTGTCCGTCCATCTCACGGAGGGCCTGCCTCTTTGTCGCTGCCCCTGCACTTGACCAAGCACGATGTCCTTCTCCACATGTCCATGTCCAAAGTACCTGAGATGAAGGCTCGTCATCCTGGCTTCTGAGGAGCATCCTGGCTGTACTTGCTTGTCCGTGGTACCTTCCATGCTCTGTGCCAACACCGTCATTTAAATGCGTCCATTCTTCTTCCGTCTCTCTTAGTCATGGTCCAGCTTTCGGATGCGTACCCTGCTTCCCTGAAAATAAGACAGTGTCTTATATTAAATTTTCCTCCCAAAGATGTGCTAGCTCTTATTTTCAGGGGATGTCTGATTTTCCATGAAGAAGAATACCGTACACATTTATTGTTTATTGTTTTATTAAAAGAGACCTCACACTTCCTGTCTTCTCTGGCTGCGCTGCGGCCAACAGTGAGCTGTGTGGCAGTGCCCGCCTCTACAGTCAGAGTCCAGAGTTACAGGAGCTCTTATTTTCAGGGAGGTCTTATTTTCCGGGGATGCCTTATATTTCAGTGCGAGGCAAAACTGTAAGCAGGTCTTGTTTGGGGGAAACGGGGTAGGCAGGGACTAAAAATACTACAACTTAGGTCAGGCTTCAATCTCTGCTCCACTTATCCCAGATCTGCCTTATGCATATCCCTTTGCATAGCATGTCTACGCCTCCATAAATTAGCAATACATCGTAATGGCTGCATGTCATTCTCGACAAAATTAAAGCCTATGTCTTTGTGACAGGATTATAAGCTTGCTCTATTAGAATTATATAATCTATATATAAATCTATAATGTTGCTATGGTAGTAATCTTACACCATAACCCTGATGTGAGATATACTTATCCTAGCTAATAAAGTTTCTGTGCAAGATTGTTCTCAGATGTGTCAGTGGAAAAGAGAGGGTGGGAGAGGATTGAGCAAAGGAGAAATAACAGAAACCGTTGGGAAATCTGGGTAGAAGGTACAGAAAGCCATTTGTACTGTTCTTGCGATTTTTCTTTAAGTTGGAAGCTCCAGTGCATCAAATGAAGAGGTCACAGACACAAGATACGTTGGCTTGACATTTGGAGGCGGGCAGGGTGGAGTGGGGCGGAATCCATGTAAGTCACGCGTTTAACCAACTGGAAAGGAAATCCCAGGGGAGCATCCTGACGTGTCATTCGTTCCAGATAAACACAGAACTCTCAGTTAAGAAGTAACAGACCCAGAGAGTAAGAGAACAGGGGGCCCAGACACACACTCCGTCAGGGAGGCTGATGAGAGACACGAAACCGGCCACACTCATAAATACGTAAGAAAGAGCTGCATATCAAGAAGCATTTACATAAGCCCCCCCCCGCCCGAAAAAGGGGACAAATAACAGAAATATGGGTGAAGGGAGACAACAGACAGTGGGAGATATAAAATAACAATAAAATATAATTGATCGAGGATACATGAGCATGGGAGCTTATACCAAGGTTTTGGAAATGATGATGGCAATATATGTACAAATATGCTTGATACAACTGCTGTATGGAATGTTATAAAAGCTGTTAGAGCCCCCAATAAAGTGATTGTTTTAAAAAGTAATTATCTATTGAGAAAACACCCCAGCCCGGTTCAACTCAAGTCCACAAGTCCGATATTAGCCCCTAGGTCCAATACCAGTCTGTAAATTCCTCTTCAGACTCACGCAACACACGCAATGGCACCGAATGCAGGGAGATCACAGGCCAGTGGGTGGGAAGTCTTGTGGGTCCAGTGGAGGTGGAAGCATCTCATCTCAGCACTGGCGTGGGTCTCCACGTGGCTCCTCCAGCTCCCAGGGCTCTAGGACAGCTCCATGTGTCTTGTCATCAGGAACATGAAGCAGAGCGTGTCTCTCTCCTCCAGTGGGCTGTTTACCATGTATCCTCTAGCATAGGCCGACCCGAATATCAGCTGAGGCGCCTAATTTCACCACAAAAACTGCATTAAAAATGTGCTGAAAAACTCGGCTTATGCACAAGTATGTACGGTATCTCCCTAGCGCCTCCAACTGAGGTCACACGGCTGCAACCTGATTGGCAGGCTAGACTCCACCCCTTTGTAAGTGGACAGGAGGTCATGTAACTGCCACATAGCCCACGATGCTACGGGGGCTCCCTCAACGTATCTGAAAAACTCTTCCCACCACGCGGTGAAACATGTGACGGGCTGCGGCAGAGGGGGTGATGGGCAGTGGGCTACCGCGAACGGTTGGCAACTGAATACAAACAGGACCCACCTGCCGTGCTGTGGCAGAGGTGGCAACCCCAGCTCCACCTGAAAGATCCCTGAAGCAGAGGCAGAATTTGAAGCCCAGAAACTTGGGGCCACCAGGCGCATGGACTCTGGGGACACATGATCAGCTTGTGGCTCCTCAGAGAGCAACTGGCAGCTGGCGGATGACCCAACAACTGGCAGCTGTTCTGGGATACGCACATTTGGAGTTAACAGCATTTGCCTTTGCCGCGTGGCCAAAGAGCTTCTTCCATGTCCATGTTTGACTTTGGCTGGTCCTTGAAGAGGCTGTCAATCCCCATTTGATCTAGAAGGCTCCCACTCAATGGTAAACTAGTGAAGGGTTGTCTTTGGTATTGACTCTTTCCAATGAAAAGTAAAGCACGCTTGCAACTCAACAGAAAGGAAGCCAGCGTGACAAGGCTTAAAGTGTGGTTAAAAAGTGCTGAGAGTGGGTAAAAGACGTGAGTGGGTAAAAGACGTGGGTAAAAGACGTCAGCTCATCCGAGAAGAGATGTCGAGGGTAAGTACGTCCAGGGGAAGATGCTCAGCTTCATCAGCCGTCCGAGAGGAGAAAGCATGAATGCTCAGAGGAGACACCGTCCACATCTATGGTTGTCCTAGCTGTTGTCTGTCTCCAATTCAGCTCTCACTTGTGGAGACTCCAGGATATGCTGCCTGAGGTGGTTAGTTTATTGTGCCAACCTGGCCCATAAACACATGTGGGGTTAATTGAAGGGCAGAGGGATAAACGGCTCCGTGAGCCTCGCCTTTCTAGTTCTCAGGTCTCTTGCTCTGTGATGGTCGGACCAGGGTGCAGCTGCCTTAGAAGTTCCCTGCTTCAGCTGGCAAGGCTCACTTCCTGTGAGACGTCCCTGAGGAGAAGCCACATGGACCTACCCTGATGCAGCCCTGGGTGCTGGAGCAGCCGTGTGGAGACCCCTGCCAGCGCTGAGATGCTTACATGCTCACTGATTTGGCTTTCCTCCTGCGGTCGGCGTCATAGTGTGTGTGTTTTGTGAGATGGAGGAGGACTTCGTGGAATAGTGTTGGACATATGGGTTAATGGTGGGCTTGGGGCTTGGGCAGCACTGGGTTGGGATGTTTTCTGGATGTGCACTTACCCTTTATAGAAAGCTCTCTCATACATGAGTTTCTGCGGATTTGCTTCTCTAAAGCACCCAGACTCACACACTGCCCTTCCCTGCATCAGCCCCGCTCTCGTGGGTGTCTGCACCACTGTTGTCACCTCGGTGCTAGTCCGTCTCCTGGAGGCTTTCTCTCCTTGTCACCGACCCTCCACCAACCGTGAACATCCTTTTCTAGCAACGTTTCTGTCCCGAGCGCCTGGCCAATGTAAACCAGCTGAAGTCTCTCCATCCTTCCTTCTGAGGAGCACTCTAGAGGTATTTTTTAATAATTTTATTAGGGGCTCATACAGCTCTTATCACAATCCATACATACATCAATGGTGTAAGCACATATGTACATTCTCAAAACATCTGCTCTCCACCCAAGCCCCTGGCATCAGCTCCTCATTTCCCCCGCCCTCCCCGCTTCCCCCTCCCTCATGAGCCCTTGATGATTTATAAATTATTATTTTGTCATATCTTGCCCTGTCCAACATCTCCCTTCACCCACTGTTCTGTTGTCTGTCCCCCAGGGAGGAGGTTATATGTAGATCCCTGTAATCGGTTCCCTCTTTCCACCCCACCATCCCTCCACCCTCCCAGTATCGCCCTCACACCACTGGTCCTGAAGGGATCACCTCTCCTGAATTCCCTGTATTTCCAGTTCCTATCTGTACCATTGTACATCCTCTGGTGTAGCCAGATTTGTAAGGCAGATATTGGATCATGATTGTGGGGGAGGAGGAAATTTTTAGGAACTAGAGGAAAGTTGTGTTTCATTGTTGCTACACTGCACTCTGACTGGCTCGCCTCCTCCCAGAGACCCTTCTGTAAGGGGATGTCCAGTGGCCTACAAATGGGCTTTGGGTCTCCACTTCGCACTCCCCACCTCCTTCACTATGACATGATTTTTTGTTCTGGTGATGCCTGGTACCTGATCCCTTCGACACCTCGTGATTGCACAAACTGGTGTGCTTCTTCCATGTGGGCTTTGTTGCTTCTGAGCTAGATGGCTGCATGTTTACCTTCAAGCTTCTAAGACCCCGTATGCTATATCTTTTGATAGACCAGCACCATCAGCTTTCTTCACCACATTTGGTTGTTCACCCTCTTTGTCTTCAACGGTTGTGTCAGGAAGGTGAGCATCATAGAGTGCCAATTTAATAGGAGAAAGTATTCTTGCACTGAGGGAGTACTGGAGTTAAGGCCCAATGTCCTTCTGCTACCTTTATACTAAACCTATAAATATATGCACATAGATCTATTTCCCCATCCTCATATATATTTACATATGTACATGACTTTATTTAGACCTCTATAAATGCCCTTTGCCTCCTAGCTCTTTTCACTATTTCCTTTTACATTCTTCTTGTCCCACTATCATGCTCAATCTTCATTTGGGTTTCAGTAATTCCCCTTGGTTACATTACCCTTGATCATGCCCTACCATGCCTCCCACACCCTCCTCACCACCGATTTGGATCACTTGTTGTTTCCTTGTCCCTGGGTTTGTTAACACTACTTCCTTACCCCCCACCTACTCCTCTCCCATGTCCGCCCAGAACTGTTGGTCCCGTTGTTTTCTCCTCTCAATTGTTCATCCAGCCTATCTTACTTAGACAGACATACAGAAATAATAACATGCACAAAAACAGGACAGAGCACAACCAAGCAACAATATACAACAAAACAACAACAAATGAATGACCAAAAAAAACAATAAAGAAAAGCTTGTAGTTAGTTCAAGGACTGTTTGTTGGCCTTTAGGAGTGTTTTCCAGTCCAGTCTGTTGGGGCACCATGTCCTGGCCCCAAAGTCCACCTTCAGCATTCCCTGGGGACCTCACCACTCCATTCCCTTGCTGTTCTGTTGCATCCCCGTAGTGTTTTGCCTCGGTGTGGCAGGATCAGCTCAGACTCAATCCCACACTATGTCTCCAGTGTTGTCCTCTGTAGGGCTATGGGTCAGTGAGGGACGTCATGTCTCATATTGGGGCTGGCCAGGTAGTCCTCTCTGTGGACTGGCTGCTCTAATCGGGAACATCGTCCTCAAGGGCTGGTGGGACAGGATGTGCTCCACTCTCTCTTCCTCCCCCTTCATCTGCTCCCGTGTGCTCTGATCAGATATTTCCCTCTCCTGGAGGTGCAGATTCAATGTCGTCCTTTGAAATAAATTCTTCTGGGGAGAGGAGCAGGTGTCCATGTAGTAGTTGGGATTGCCCCCCCCCCCTGCCGACCTCTCCACTGGTTCCCTACTCCACGCCGGCATGTTGCATTCACATCTTGGAGCACTGAGTTGAAGTCTGGCCCCTCTTTCCCTGTGGAGACACAAACAACACCCTCCCCTTGAGTGGGTTAGTGCCCTGTGGCCCCGCTCCCCATTTCTTTTTTGTTATTATTTTCTTTCCTGTCGCCACCTCCTTTTTAGTTGTCTACCATGTGTATCCCTGTATTTGGTCTGGTCCCTGCCATACTACCTGGTCCTCACCCCAGGAATGTTTGTATACAGTAGCTTTTTCCCTATGCCTCTTTTGCATTTTTTTTAAAGCTTACCTCAGTGGACTCATGTTGTACTTGTCTTTTTGTGCTTGGCTTACTTCGCTTAGCATGATTTCCTCCAGTTCTTCCCATGCCGCTATGTGCCTCATACGTTCATCACTGCTTTTTAGTGATGCGTAGTATTCCATTGTATGTATATACCACAGTTTTTTAATCCAATCGTCAGTTGATGGAAATTTGGGTTGCTTCCAACTCCTTGCAATTGTGAACTGTGCCGAAATGAACATTGGAGCACGGATGTCTGGTCTTGGTTTGTTTCTTGCCTCTTCTGGGTATATGCCCAGTAGGGGGATTGCTGGGTCATATGGTAACTCTATTTCCATCTGTTTTAGATATCGCCAAATCGATTTCCATAGTGGCTGTACGTACTTACAAGCCCACCAGCAGTGGATGAGAGTTCCTGTCTCCCCACAGCCCCTCCAACACTTGTTGCTTTCTGATTTTTTGAATTGGGCTACCTTTGAGGGTGTCAGGTTGTACCTCATTGTTGTTTTAATTTGTATTTCTCTTATGGCTAAAGATCGGGAACATTTTCTCATAGCTTGTTGGCCACTCGGATTTCTGCCCCTGTGAAACTTCTGTTCAGGTCCTTTGCCCACCTCTGAAGGTATTTTTTAAGACGGTTTCGTCCGTTCTCCCCGTGGTCCATGGTGCGTACATGCTATTCTTCTCCAGCACGCGGCCTGAATGCAGCTGTCATCTCTTGGTCTTTCTTATTTAATACCCATTATTCCTGGTCTTCCTTGTGCAAGTTCAACAGCATGTGGGTGATTGAAAACACCATGGCTGGGTCAGGTGCGCCTCAGTCCTGAAAGTGCCCTCCTTTCTCTCCACCCTTGAATGAGGTCTTGGGCAGCAGATCCGCCCGGTGCAATGTGTCCTTTGGACGCTTGGAGGCTGCTTCCATGGATCCAAGCAAAATGACATCTTTGGCCACTGGGATAATTTGAGTTGAAGCTGCCAAGGGTTTCGTCCTACCGCGGCCATTAGAAATGTGAGAAGACGGATGTGTGAGTCTGGTTGACTAGAGAAACAAATTCGTAGACACTCATATGTATAAGAAAGAGCTTCATATCAAAGAGTAATTGTATCATAAGAAACATCTCAGCCAGATTAAGTCCCTAAGTCCAATATTAGCCCATGTGTCTGATACCAATCTACAAGTTCCTCTTCAGACTCACACAACACATGCAATGACGCCGAATGCAGGAAGATCACAGGCCAGGGGGTGGAAAATCTTGTAGCTCCAGTGGTGGTAGAAGCATCTCATCTCAGCGCTGGCGTGGGTCTCCATGTCACTCCTCCAGCTCCAGGACTCTGACTCCATCAGCATGACTCCCTGTGGCTTGTCCACAGGAATGTCTCCCAGAGAGATATTTTTCAGCAGAGTGTGTCCCGCCTCCAGGGAGGAATACCGGAGTTCCCAGAATCCTCAGGAGAAAGCCATGCCCACACAGAGGCCTCATTGGCTATGAGCCCATTAACAGGCTAGACTCTACCCCTTCCCAAGTTGACAGGAAATGATGTCATTGCCACAAATGACCATCTCAAAGGTAAGAAAGGCTATGGAGGACCTCTTGCACTTCAGGCTGGGATACAAAAGGTTGGAACAGCTTTGGAAAACAGTTTCGCAGCATCTCATATGGCTCAACACCCATCTCTAAGGGGCTCTAGCAATTCCGCTCCTAGGTATCTGCCCAAGAGAAATGAAAGCAAATGTCTATACACAGACTTGCCCGAGAATGTCACAACACCCTCATGTGCAGGCAAGGAAGCTCAGCCCACGGAGAGGTGTGGTGGGCCATGTTCTGGGGCCTAGTTGAGGTGTGTGGAGAAGCCTCTATGGGACTGAAAGCTTATCAGTAGCCGCCAATGAGAACAGCCTACCTGAACCCCAAACAGACAAGGCAATAAAGACGGCCTGTGAGTTCCACCACTCAACCTAAAGTGGGTTGTTCCTTGGCTGTGTTTCCATAGCAAATAGCACACGCCATGTGACTTGTTAGGAGTCTCTTGCCTCGTCGTCCTGGAAGCCAGATGAAATCAAAGTGTCTTCAGGGCTGAACTCTCGCTGAAAAATCCAGGGAAGGTGCTTCCTGGTCTCTGCCAGCTTCCTGTGGCCCCAGGCTTCCCCCTTGGCTCCCAGATGCTTCCTCCAGTGCTTGCTGATGCTCCAGAGGAAAGGCATGGGGCCATACCTGGCCTCCTCCAGCTCCTAAGGCTGACTGATGTGAAGCCCGGGTCAGACATCCCTCCCCCTTCCATCCTCCCCAACTCGATGCTGATACCAACTGTCCTTCCATAGTGCTGTCTGCTTTTCAGCCCAGCTTTCTAATGCATTGCCATGGCCACCTAGAAATCACAGGTGATACTCGTGATTGTGAGGTTTCTTAAGCAAGGTAACAGGTTACAATTCAGGTGAGACAAGCTCAGGACAGTTCTTCTCAGCCAGGCCCATGGACAGACCTCTTTCTGGCCCTCGGTCTCTTGGCCTGGCAGGGCAAATGTTACACAGCCTGTGTTGGGCCAGGTTGACCAGAGGAACAAAGCCAGTGACACTCGCTTATGTCTAGGAAAGAGCTTTATCTCAAGAAGTAACCATGCATCAAGAGAACAGCCCAGTCCAGTTAGTCCACAGTCCAATGCGAGTCCATAAGTCCCTCTTCGGACTCACACAGCCACACACAGCGATGCAGAATGCAGGAAGATCTCAGGCCAGTGGGTGAAGAGTCTTGTGGACCCAATGACCGTGGCGGCATCACAGGGCTCTCAGCAACCAGGGTCAGCCAGCTGCCGGGTGAGGGCAGAGAGAGAGGTGGAGGATCCCAGGACCCACCTTCTGAAAAGTCTACACCCACAAGGAGTCACCATCAGGCTGTGACCTGATTGGCAGGTTGAGTACCACCCCTGCACGACTGCATATCTTCAGGTTGACATGAAATTATGTAACTACCACACAGCTCTCTCAGGACTGCCAATAACTGCCCAAAGGGCATGTGGCCCCATGGTAAGACTCACACTGGGCACTCAGGCTGCTCGCCCGCCCGGGATGCGGCTGCGCTAGGTGCTGCGGCCCCAGAGAGGGTTCGGCTGGATCTCAGCGGGTGGCGATTGCTTCCACCTGCTGTTTGGGCATGGCGGCCGCGAGGGAGCTGAGGGGCTGCCGGGGTCAGGGAAGGGGCCTCTCTGCGTGCTGACCGCTACCCGGACCGCCCTGGGCTGTGTGCTATGGAGCAGCCTGACGCTTCGGCCACGCAAAACCGCGCTGGCGGTCGCAGTTGGTGCTTACGAGTGGGGATGGCCACGGAGTGGCTGCTGCTGGAGGACGAGAGTGAGGGGACTATAGG